>NC_036866.1:4087165-4116844 GCF_002910315.2 Salvelinus sp. IW2-2015 | reverse complement strand
TGGCTGAGTGGTGCAGTCTACCATTATCTTCTTTCAGCAGCTGGGAGTGTGCAGTCTACATTATCTTCTTCGAGAGCAGCATGGAGTGTGCAGATCTACAATTATCTTCTTCAGCAGCTGGGAGTGTGCAGTCTACCATTATCTTCTTCAGCAGCTGAGTGTGCAGTCTACACATTATCTTCTTCAGCAGCTGAGTGGGGTGCAGTCTACCATTATCTTTCTTGCAGCTGGAGTGTGCAGTCTACCATTATCTTCTTCAGCAGCTGGAGTGTGCAGTCTACCATTATCTTCTTCAGCAGCTGGAGTGTGCAGTCTACCATTATCTCTTCAGCGCTGGAGTGTGCATTACTATATCTTCTTCAGCAGCTGGAGTGTGCAGTCTACCATTATCTTTCTCAGCAGCTGGAGTGTGCAGTCTACCATTATCTTCTTCAGCAGCTGGAGTGTGCAGCTACCATTATCTTCTTCAGCAGCTGGAGTGTGCAGTCTACCATTATCTTCTTCAGCAGCTGGAGTGCCAGTTCGCATTATCTTCTTCAGCGCTGGAGTTGTGCTAGTCTACCATTATCTTCTTCAGCAGCTGGAGTGTGGCAGTCTACCATTATCTCTTCAGCAGCTGAGTTGCAGTCTACCATTAGCTTCTCAGCGCTGGAGTGTGCAGTCTACCATTATCTCTTCAGCAGCTGGAGTGTGCAGTCTACCATTATCTTCTTCAGCAGCTGGAGTGTGCAGTCTACCATTATCTTTTCAGCTGCTGGAGTGTGCAGTCTAGCCATTATCTTCTTCAGCAGCTGGAGTGTGCAGTCTACCATTATCTTCTTCAGAAGCTGGAGTGTGCATCTACCATTATCTTCTTCAGCAGCTGGAGTGTGCAGTCTACCATTATCTTCTTCAGCAGCTGGAGTGTGCAGTCTACCATATCTTCTTCAGCAGCTGGAGTGTGCAGTCTACCATTATCTTCTTCAGCAGCTGGAGTGTGCAGTCTACCATTATCTCTCTTCAGCAGCTGGAGTGTGCAGTCTACATTAATCTTCTTCAGCAGCTGGAGTGTGCAGTCTACCATTATCTTCTTCAGCAGCTGGAGTGTGCAGTCTACCATTATCTTCTTCAGCTGCTGAGTGTGCAGTCTACCCATTATCTTCTTCAGCAGCTGGAGTGTGCAGTCTACTACCATTATCTTCTTCAGCAGCTGGAGTGTGCAGTCTAACCATTATCTTCTTCAGCAGCTGGAGTGTGCAGTCTACCATTATCTTCTTCAGCTGCTGGAGTGTGCAGTCACCATTATCTTCTTTGACGTGTCTATATTGCACATTGCAAGTAGTAATCAGTGCCAGCTCATATCAACCTAGAACTACCCAGTTCTAGGTTGACAAAGAAATGTGGCTATGGATGACTTAGCTTCTTGTCTGAAATATATTGGTGCTAGAGTCATAGCTCTTTTGGCTTCAGCCAGTTCCTGATAAACAGTTCTTATTTGGACAGCTGTCAGACTGTGAGGATGCAAGTGTCTGTAAAAAGGCTTTTACTACTCCCTACTGTTTGTTAGTTCGGTGTGGTGTGTTTGATAAGTTGTTTAGCTCCATGTTATGCAGTAGCCAGAAAACATTTCTTTGAATCCATTCTGACAACTTAGTATTAAGGGAAAGCGTCTGTCTGTCTGCATATCTCCCATACACACTGACAGGGACAGACGGACGGAGTAGTCTTTAAGGGCGGAGTTTGGGGGATGATCTTCAAAGCATCTTCTCACTGCTCTAGGAGTCGACAGCAACATGTTTGCATATTGTTATTCACACTCTGCTGCAGATGTGTGGCGGACGTGGCAGTCATAGAAACAGCTGGAGGGTTTTGGATGGGCTTCTTCAGCCTGCCCCCCCCGCCCCCCCCCCCCCCCGCTACACTGTCTTTATTTGATTACGCGGATGCACCATTCAACCCCAATGACATCAAACCCAAAGGGATTATTCCAACTTTCCAATCGCCACTACACACGCTTATTCAGACTCGCTGATCCCTATCGGTGGCCCATTATCCAGATGAGGAACGACGCTGGATGTTGGAGGAAACCAGATAAGCTTTCACTGCAGTATGTGTTTGCGTACTGAGGAATATCCAGACTAACTCTGCACTCATTAACTTAGTGTATTGACTTTTCCACATTTTTGTTACATTACAGCGTCATTCTAAAAATATATTTAATATTTGTTTTCATCAATCTACACACAATACTCAGAATGACAGTGAAAACAGCTTTTTATACATGCAAACACACACGTTTAAGAGATTTGTAAACATTTATGTATGTACAGTGGGGCAAAAAAGTATTTAGTCAGCCACCAGTGTGCAAGTTCTCCCACTTAAAAAGATGAGAGAGCCTGTAATTTTCATCATAGGTACAACTTCAACTATGACAGCAAAAATGAAAAAAAAAGCCCAAAATCACATTGTAGGATTTTTAATGAATTTATTTGCAAATTATGGTGGAAATAAGTATTTGGCAATACAAAGTTATCTCAATACTTTGTTATATACCTTGTTGGCAATGACAAGAGGTCAAACGTTTTCCGTATGTCTTCACAAGGTTTTTCACACCCCTGTTGCTGGTATTTGGCCATTCCCTTCCATGCAGATTCTCTTTAGAGCAGTGATGTTTTGGGGCTGTTGCTGGGCAACACGGACACTTCAACTCCCTCCAAAAGATTTTCTATGGGGTTGAAGTCTGGAGACTGGCTAGGCCACTCCAGACCTTGAAATGCTTCTTACGAAGCCACTCCTTCTTGCCCGGGCGTGTGTTTGGATCATTGTCATGCTGAAAGACCCAGCCACGTTTCATCTTCAATGCCCTTGCTGATGGAAGGAGTTTTTCACTCAAAATCTCACGATACATGGCCCCATTCATTCTTTCCTTTACACGGATCAGTCGTCCTGGTCCCTTTGCAAAAAAAACAGCCCAAAGCATGATGTTTCCACCCCGTGCATCACAGTAGGTATGGTGTTCTTTGGATGCAACTCCAGCATCTTTGCCTCCAACAGACGACACGAGAGTTGATTTTACCAAAATTCTATTTTTGGTTTCATCTGACCATATGACATTCTCCCAATCCTCTTCTGATCATCCAAATGCTCTCTAGCAAACTTCAGACGGGCCTGGACATGACTGGCTTAAGCAGGGGGACACGTCTGGCACTGCAGGATTTGAGTCCCTGGTGGCGTAGTGTGTTAATGATGGTAGGCTTTTGTTACTTTGGTCCCAGCTCTCTGCAGGTCATTCACTAGGTCCCCGTGTGTTCTGGATTTTTGCTCACCGTTCTTGTGATCATTTTGACCCCACGGTGTGAGATCTTGCGTGGAGCCCAGATCGAGGGAGATTATCAGTGGTCTTGTATGTCTTCCATTTCCTAAATATTGCTCCACGGTTGATTTCTTCAAACAAGCTGCTTACCTATTGCAGATTCAGTCTCCCAGCCTGGTGCAGGTCTACAATTGTTTCTGGTGTCCTTTGACAGCTCTTTGGTCTTGGCCATAGTGGAGTTTGGAGTGTGACTGTTTGAGGTTGTGGACAGGTCTTTTATACTATAACAAGTTCAAACAGGTCCATTAATACAGTACGAGTGGAGGACAGAGGAGCCTCTTAAAGAAGAAGTTACAGGTCTGTGAGAGCCAGAAACTTGCTTGTTTGTAGGTGACCAAATACTTATTTTCCACCATAATTTGCAAAAATCATAAAAAACTCTACAATGTGATTTTCTGGATTTTTTTCTCATTTGTCTGTCATAGTTGCAGTGTAACCTATGATGACAATTACAGGCCTCTCTCATCTTTTAAGTGTGAGAACTTGCACAACTGGTGGTGACTAAATCTTTTGCCCCACTGTATGCATGCAGATGCGTCAACTAATTTTCATACATTTGCAAAAACAATGTCAAAAACCCATTTTTGCTTTTCATTATGGGTATTGTTTGTAGATTGAGGGGGAAAAAACAAATTTAATCCATTTAGAATAAGGCTCTATTGTTACCACATTTGAAAAAGTCAAGGGGTCTGAATACTTCTGATGCACTGTATGTGCTGAATTAAATAGTATAGGCCTACATAATTGATATATTTAGGAGTGAGGGAATCGATCCAGTTACATATCGGAATTATTATTATTGAGCTAGTTGCTTACTGCACCAAAACGCCAGTTTCTCTTCTTTCCTGTCTTTTTAAATGGAGCCGTTTTGTTATCAGCCCTTCTATTTCCATGACTGAATACTCGTTTTCCTTATGTTCTCTCTCCTTGCACGCATATATGGTGAGCAAATATTGTTTGGAACATCGAGTCGCAATAAAATGCTGTCGAATCGCAATACATATCCTATTGCACCTAAGTATCGTGATCGTATCGTGAGTCCCTGCAATTCCCAGCCCGATGTTTAGCTGGATTGCAGAATGTTGAGTTACGTATTTTATTTGATTTAACAGGACAGATGCAAGTACGCTGGAGAAAGGACATGGAGGGAGGGTACAAGAAAGGGGTTAAGGCACAGCGTATTCAAAGAGCTATGCTTGATGTATCCGTCTTCCATTCTACTCTCTTATCAAATTAGAATGACGAGGACAAAGTGCTACATCACAAGCCATGCGTCAGAAGATTATTCGTTTCGTCGCAAGGTTCTCAAATCATTTTCACTAACAGTCCTGTATAAGTCACATAGGGCTTCAAATTCTCAGTCGAATGAGAGTCTTAAGTAGTGATCACCAATTGTCGTCTCCAAGGCATTCCTAGTTATTACCAAACATTTCTGAATAAAGAACAAGACCAGCCTTGCGTTCTTATTTTTTTTATTTATTATTAGTCTCGTTCTGTCGTGGTAGGTGCTTCCGCTTTTTTAGACCATGTTGCTATGTGCATAATAGCAAAGTTACCCAGCTATTTCGTTGAAGACAGAGACGAGAAAACAGCCTTGCCTTCATTGTCTAAGACAAGTGAAAGAGAGAGAGGAGAGAGACTTAATTAGGTCTATAAATCAACAGCCTAACAGTTAAATGTCTGTTTTTAAAATCATCCATATATTAGCGTCTTGCTTGTGATTCAGTGAGCACCAAGACCTCGCGCAACCACATGAATAACAATTTCACAATTCGGGCTGTTTTTTTAATCTTTGCTTGTAATAAAAGCTTGACTCTTAATTTTTTTCTCCTTATTTTCTTTCGTTAGAAATCCTCTCATGGTTTTTACTTATATCATTTATTATAATATAATTTACAATGTATAAATTGTCAGAAAATAATTATAACCCTCTTTGGCCTTGATCAAATCAATTGCAAGTCCGGACTCCCTCTAGTCATTTGTTGTAAAATGATTTTGTTTACTGTGCGCTAACACCAAGAACAAGCTCAGTGCAAGTAGTTGATTAAAAAACAGAGGATGTGGTCTAGGAAATCAATTGGTCGCAAAGAACAGAGCGACTCTCGGTTAGGATTAAGATGTGCTGTTGGACAGCCCTAACTTTCCTATTCAATACTTTTATGAGTCATAAAAAGCATGTTCTCCCCTACTCTCACTCACGGTGACTACAAACCGCACTGCAGCAGTAATTGCATGAAGTACAAGGTTTATTGATAAAGCTGCTTTGTTATTTAGCGGCTTGCTCTTTATTCCCAAGAAATTTCCACTTTCCTTTCTCTCTGGTCGTCAGGAGTTAACATGATTTTGTGCATGAGGGGCAAGAATAAATGTGGTACCACTTCGAGTTTTCCCTCAGCTGGAAGACAGTGTTGCCCTTTGGGGTCGTGTCGGCAGAAGAAAGAGAGGCGGAGGACTATTTGAGCAGGCGGACCCTTATTCCTGCCTGCTCTCTCCTCCGCTGAGACTGACCATCGATGCAGGCTCCATCAGCCCAGAGCCATACAAATATACATTAAATTTTAATGTATGCTCACTGAGCTGTGCCTCAATGTAAACAAAGGATTCTTATTACAAGTGCTGAGAAAACAACAAAGCATTGGCAGGCAATTCAAGGCAAAGCCAATATGCGGTGAATGTTTTGCCCCTAAATAGCCTACTGCAAACCGTCATTAATACAGAACTGTTTTTAATTGGTTAATGCTGCAGTTTTTTTTTTTTAGAGTCATGTTTTAAAACAACCACCCTGGTGTCATTTTAAACTCCGTGATCTCACCTCGCTCAAAAAGGTTGGTGACCCATCTGTTCTAAAGTGACGTCTGAAATTTGTTATTCCAGGTTCCCTTCCTCTCCAGTTGGCCTTGCTGCTGCTCGCTTCCAAAGGTGTTGTTCCTGGAAAGACCAAAATGTGCTTTGGGGGGCCACGTTTTAGTTTGGAAACAAAAGTGCAGATTTAAGGCCCATGGCGTTACTCGATGGTCATCTCTCAATTCTGGCCCTCATGGGGTGTGTTCCCTTTCTCCGCTTTTTTGCTTCCTTTCTGCGTCAACCCTACACACAGCACCAACATCACGTGGAATGCTCATTTCCAGTTGAAATGACTCACCTTCCAGTGCAAAGCAGTGTATCGACCGTCCATTTTCCCTTGTATACTTTTAACAAAAATCATTGACGTGTTATCAGTTGAAAATGAAGCTCGCCCCTTTTCTACCTACAAGTCGAGTAATGTAAGTGTTGTTTTTTTTCTCCTCACAGGGCCACTATAGAGGAGGTGAAGGGGATGTTGGAGAGTTGCGTCCAAACTCGACAAGGGTGAGTCCATATGGGCCAGATTTGGGCTTGGAGCGATGGAACACAGGTGATGGACCTCCTGCCTGTTTGTGTAAGATGAAACCACTCCCTCGTCATAAGTAACCCTGTGTCCCGGTCCCTTTTATAACTGGCCTGAGATCAGTACGAAGTTGAACCTGGAGTGGACGCGTGTCCCGGTCCCCCTTTATAACTGGCCTGGATCAGTACGCGTGAACCTGGAGTGAGGGAACGAGAGTTCTCAATCTGGAAAGATGGCACATAAGAGGAGTGTGATGAAATCCCACTTGTAGTTCTATAAAGACTTGCAGCCAGTCACTGGAGCATTTTTCTTTTTTAAAAATGTTTTGCTGGTGGAAGAGGAAGGAAAGTGAAGAGGTGGGGATTTTACTTATTGCTTGCCCCCAAGTTTACTCACTATTCCAGTATCCTTCCAGTTGATTGCAGACGTGCATTGTTATTGGTGTCTCCCCCCTCCCTCTACCATACCCTGGGTGTCACTCCCTGTTGCCGCTGCCAGCGGAAAGATCTGCTCCAGGAGTTTGTGGGTGGTGACTGCAGGGTGAGGGATGGAGGGGTGTGCCTGGAAGAGGGAGGCTAAAGTTCAGGCTTTTCTTAGAAACTAGGCCTTGCCATTGAGAAGAGAGCTCCACACACAACCAAGTTAATTTAAAGCAACAGGCTTCATTGGGACAATATTAATGTCCCCTTGGGTGTAAAGAATATAAACTACAGAATAATTATATTATTCTTTTTTTTTATTTCAAGATTGAATCTGCTCCAGGAAACAAACTTGAAGTATCTAGGAGGTAGCAGTCAATGATGGCCACTAAACCCTGACTACACCGTCCGGTCGCAAAATACATTTTCGGAAATCTGTTCTTTCAATTATTGCAAGACCCACACTGTCGCGAACGCGCTTCAACGTGAGTGTCTGCGTTGGCCAAGGGCTATAAAATTCCTATTACTATAGGAAGTATGTCCTCTTTTTCTGGACGGCAGATCGCGGCTGGCATAGTCCTGCTCTCTCTCTCCATCTCCTCAATGGTTTAATAGAAGCAGATACCCACCGTGCCATCTCCTCATTGGTTATACACACGTGGGTTGTTGAAAGACTAACTTGCTTGCCGGTCGTCAGGTAATACTTTATGGAAGTTAGATGCCAATCACATATAAGTTCAAAGATGAAAAAGCTGGAAAGGAGGAGAACTAGAAACGATCGGTTGACAGTTTTTTTTATGTGGTGGATTAATTGTCGGAGTAGAGGACCACTTGTCATTTCAGGTGAACTAACAACCTTCAATGTTTATCCCAGGAACAAATTAGTTGGCAAACAGAAGCTTATCTAATAAGGACCAAATTAGCTAGCAAGTGCAGCAAGCTAACTAGCTAAATTGCCATACATGTTATATGCTTTTTCGCCTGGATGGGCATTTCCCAATGAATGTTCGGTTTGGTTTTGATATTTAAACGCTGCGTGTCCGGTGGATCGCTTTTGTGGGTAGGGGGAAAAATACCAATTTATGCACGATGGCGCACGCAGCCGGTTTGGGTTCCCGTGTTAGCACTGAAGTGGCGCAGCTTTCTTGGGAGGGGGATGTAAACTCAATGCGACCAATTTTTTTTTTTTTTTTTTTTCTGGCTGCAAAAAAGGGGCTTGGGTGGATGGTCATTTAAAGGCCGGGTCCGGCCCGGTCAAGTTTTGATTGTGAATTTGGAGAACATTTTTTTAAAAGAGGGCCCCCCTCCGCCCCCATAGTTGGCGCTGTATAAGACAATTTTAGGCAATTTCCTGCAATTCCACAAAAAAATTAATCCATGGATTTGGGGAGACCTTATTATTTTTTTGCGGTTTTAAGCTAATTTCCTTTTTTATATTTCTACGAACAATTTTGTCATGCAGCTAGAGGATGTTCTGAAGTTTTAAAAGGGATATACAAACCTTTCGTTTATTTAACAATGGCGGCTCTTAATCGAGTCATTTCCCGCAGAGTCAAGTATAACTCTGGATCCCCATTTATGTCTCCTAAACTGTCAAGTATAAGGAAATTGGGAAGGTTAGTTTTGTTGAGCCAACTCATCCGCTAAATGCCACATGATTCTCTACATAAATGCATTTTGCATAAAGCTAAGATGCTGATGTTCTTCTTCTTCAAAACATAAATACATATACTCGCTAATAATATTAAATAAAAAAATATTTTATATTTTTATAAATTCTTATTCCGACTGATCTAGCTTTTTTATTTCGGTGATGAATAAAAATTATATAGTTCGTCTCATAGAATTATTATACATTAATAATGATTTCTGTTGGATTTTAAAAATTTTAGAATTTCTCAGCCCAGCTGTCTCACAAGTTGTTTGATTTATCAAGACTTCCAGTGTTGTTTTAGAAACGATAAAAATGTTAAGAACAGGATGATAGTGGCTAAAGGGACGCGTGGGAAAGCAACACGTATTCATAGTTCCATTACCTCACTTCTGTCATCGCCTCTCGTCCGGCTCTCGTTCCATCACCCTCTAGCTGGTGAAGCTATGCATCGGGTGATCGATCATAGCGCCGGGAAGGCTTAACCAACACGGCAAACAACAGTTTGTCAATGGAAATCCTCGCCGATTAGCTTTCTAGCTGGCCGATGCGATGCCTCCAACCTATCGAAGATGGCAAAAGTTCAATGAGTAAAAGAACTAAATAGTAATTCGCTGTGAGCTTTCTCAAGTCTAGAACTAGTCTGTTGAGGTGCAGTCTACCATTATCTTCTTCAGCAGCTGGAGTGTGCAGTCTACCATTATCTTCTTCAGCTGCTGGAGTGTGCAGTCTACCATTATCTTCTTTGACGTGTCTATATTGCACATTGCAAGTAGTAATCAGTGCCAGCTCATATCAACCTAGAACTACCCAGTTCTAGGTTGACAAAGAAATGTGGCCTATGGGATGACTTAGCTTCTTGTCTGAAATATATTGGGTGGCTAGAGTCATAGCTCTTTTGGCTTCAGCCAGTTCCTGATAAACAGTTCTTATTTGGACAGCTGTCAGACTGTGAGGATGCATAGTGTCTGTAAAAAGGCTTTTACTACTCCCTACTGTTTGTTAGTTCGGTGTAGGTGTGTTTGATAAGTTGTTTAGCTCCATGTTATGCCAGTAGCCAGAAAACATTTCTTTGACTCCATTCTGACAACTTAGTATTAAGGGAAAGCGTCTGTCTGTCTGCATATCTCCCATACACACTGACAGGGACAGACGGACGGAGTAGTCTTTAAGGGCGGAGTTTGGGGGATGATCTTCAAAGCATCTTCTCACTGCTCTAGGAGTCGACAGCAACATGTTTGCATATTGTTATTCACACTCTGCTGCCAGATGCTGTGGCGGGACGTGGCAGTCATAGAAACAGCTGGAGGGGTTTTGAATGGGCTCTTCAGCCTGCCCCCCCGCCCCCCCCCCCCCGCTACACTGTCTTTATTTGATTACGCCGGATGCACCATTCAACCCCAATGACATCAAACCCAAAGGGTTATTCCAACTTTCCCAATCGCCACTACCACACGCTTATTCAGACTCGCTGATCCCTATCGGTGGCCATTATCCAGATGAGGAACGACGCTGGATGTTTGGAGGAAACCAGATAAGCTTTCACTGCAGTATGTGTTTGCGGTACTGAGGAATATCCCAGACTAACTGCACTCATTAACTTAGTGTATTGACTTTTTCCACATTTTGTTACATTACAGCAGTATCTAAATATATTTTTAATATTTTGTTTTCATCAATCTACACACATACCTCAGAATGACAGTGAAACAGCTTTTTATACATGCAAACACACACGTTTAAGAATTTGTAAACATTTATGTATGTACAGTGGGGCAAAAAAGTATTTAGTCAGCACCATTTGTGCAGTTTCTCCCTTAAAAAGATGAGAGAGGCCTGTAATTTTCATCATAGGTACACTTCAACTATGACAGACAAAATGGAAAAAAAAAGCCCAAAATCACATTGTAGGATTTTTAATGAATTTATTTGCAAATTATGGTGGAAAATAAGTATTTGGTCAATAACAAAAGTTTATCTCAATACTTTGTTATATACCCTTTGTTGGCAATGACAGAGGTCAACGTTTTCCGTAAGTCTTCACAAGGTTTTCACACACTGTTGCTGGTATTTTGGCCCATTCCTCCATGCAGATCTCCTTTAGAGCAGTGATGTTTTGGGGCTGTTGCTGGGCAACACGGACTTTCAACTCCCTCCAAAGATTTTCTATGGGGTTGAGATCTGGAGACTGGCTAGGCCACTCCAGGACCTTGAAATGCTTCTTACGAAGCCACTCCTTCGTTGCCCGGGCGGTGTGTTTGGGATCATTGTCATGCTGAAAGACCCAGCCACGTTTCATCTTCAATGCCTTGCTGATGGAAGGAGGTTTTCACTCAAAATCTACGATACATGGCCCATTCATTCTTTTTACACGGATCAGTCGTCTGGTCCTTTGCAGAAAAACAGCCCCAAAGCATGATGTTTCCACCGTGCATCACAGTAGGTATGGTGTTCTTTGGATGCAACTCAGCATTCTTTGTCCTCCAAACACGACGAGTTGAGTTTTAAAAAACAAAAGTTCTATTTTGGTTTCATCTGACCATATGACATTCTCCCAATCCTTTCTGGATCATCCAAATGCTCTCTAGCAAACTTCAGAGGGGCCTGGACATGTACTGGCTTAAGCAGGGGGACACGTCTGGCACTGCAGGATTTGAGTCCCTGGTGGCGTAGTGTGTTAATGATGGTAGGTTTTGTTACTTTGGTCCCAGCTCTCTGCAGGTATTCACTAGGTCCCCCGTGTGGTTCTGGGATTTTTGCTCACCGTTCTTGTGATCATTTTGACCCCACGGTGTGAGATCTTGCGTGGAGCCCCAGATCGAGGGAGATTATCAGTGGTCTTGTATGTCTTCCATTTCCTAATAATTGCTCCCACGGTTGATTTCTAAAACCAAGCTGCTTACCTATTGCAGATTCAGTCTTCCCAGCCTGGTGCAGGTCTACAATTGTGTTTCTGGTGTCCTTTGACAGCTCTTTGGTCTTGGCCATAGTGGAGTTTGGAGTGTGACTGTTTGAGGTTGTGGACAGGTCTTTTATACTGTAACAAGTTCAAACAGGTGCCATTAATACAGGTAACGAGTGGAGGACAGAGGAGCCTCTTAAAGAAGAAGTTACAGGTCTGTGAGAGCCAGAAATCTTGCTTGTTTGTAGGTGACCAAATACTTATTTTCCACCATAATTTGCAAATAAATTCATAAAAAATCCTACAATGTGATTTTCTGGATTTTTTTTCTCATTTTGTCTGTCATAGTTGCAGTGTACCTATGATGACAATTACAGGCCTCTCTCATCTTTTTAAGTGGGAGAACTTGCACAACTGGTGGCTGACTAAATACTTTTTTGCCCCACTGTATGCATGCAGATGCGTCAACTAATTTTCATACATTTGCAAAAACAATGTCAAAACCCATTTTTGCTTTGTCATTATGGGGTATTGTTTGTAGATTGAGGGGGAAAAACAAACAATTTAATCCATTTTAGAATAAGGCTCTATTGTTACCACATTTTGAAAAAGTCAAGGGGTCTGAATACTTTCTGAATGCACTGTATGTGCTGAATTAAATAGTATAGGCCTACATAATTGATATTTAGGAGTGAGGGGGAATCGATACAGTTACATATCGGGATATTATTATTGAGCTAGTTTGCTGTACCTGCACCAAAACGCCAGTATTTCTTCTTTCCTGTCTTTTTAAATGGGAAGCCCGTTTTGTTATCAGCCCTTCTATTTCCATGACTGATCAACTCGTTTTCTTATGTTCTCTTCCCTCTGCAGCGATATATGGTGAGCAATATGTTTGGAACATCGAGTCGCAATAAAATTGCTGTCGAATCGCAATACATATCCTATTGGCACCTAAGTATCGTGATCGTATCGTGAGGTCCCTGGCAATTCCCAGCCCCGATGTTTAGCTGGATTGCAGAATGTCTGAGTTACGTATTTTATTGATTTAACAGGACAGATGCAAGTACGGCGTGGGAGAAGGACATGGAGGGGGAGGGTACAGAAAGGGGTTAAGGGCACAGCGTATTCAAAGAGCTATGCTTGTACTGTATCCGTCTTCCATTCTACTCTCTTATCAAATGTAGATATGACGAGGACAAAGTGCTAACATCACAAGCCAATGCGTCAGAAGGATTTATTCGTGTTCGGTCGCAAGGTTCTCAAATCATTTTCACTAACAGGTCCTGTATAAGTTCACATAAGGGCTCAAAGTTCTCAGTCGAATTGAGAGTCTTAAGTAGTGATCACCAATTGGTCGGTCTCCAAGGCATTCCTAGTTGATTACCAAACATTTCTGAATAAAGAACAAAGACCAGCCTTGCGTTCTTTAATTTTTTTTATTTATTATTAGTCTCGTTCTGTCGGTGGTAGGTGCTTCCGCTTTTCTTAGACCATGTTGCTATGTGCATAATAGCAAAGTTACCCAGCTTATTGTCGTTGAGAACAGGAGACGAGAAAACAGCCCTTGCCTTCATTGTCTAAGACAAGTGAAGAGAGAGAGAGAGAGAGACTTAATTAGGTCTATAATCAACAGCCTAACAGTTAAATGTGCCTGGTTTTAGAAATCATCCATATATGTACGTCTTGCTTGTGATTCAGTGAGCACCAAGCCTCGCGCAACCACATGGATAAACAATTTCACAAATTCGGCTGTTTTTTAATCTTTGCTTTAATAAAAGCTTGACTCTTTATTTTTTCTCCTTATTTTCTTCGTTAGAACATCCTCTCTGGTTTTACTTATATAATTTATATAATATAATTTACAATGTTATAAATTGTCAGAAAATAATTATAACCCTCTTTGCTTGATCAAATCAATTGCAGTCGGACTCCCTCTAGTCATTTGTGTAAAATGATTTTGTTTAACTGTGCGCTTAACACCAGACAAGCTCAGTGCATGTAGTTGATTAAAACACAGAGGATGTGTCTATGGAAAAATCAATTGGTCGAAAGAACAGACGACTCTCGGTAGATTAAGATGTTGCTGTTGGACAGCCCTACTTTCTATTCAATACTTTTATGAGTCATAAAAAGCATGTTCTCCTACTTCCACTCACGCTACAACCAGCACTGCAGCAGTAATGCATGAGTACAAAGGTTTATTGATAAGCTTGCTTTGTTATTAGCGGCTTGCTCTTTATCAAAGAATATTTCACTTTCTCTGGTCGTAGGAGTAACATGATTTTGTGCATGAGGCAGAATTAATGTGGTACAACTTCGAGTTTTCCCTCAGCTGGAAGACAGTGTTCCCTTTGGGTCAGTGTCGGCAGAAGAAAGAGAGAGCGGAGGGACTTTGAGAGGCGGACCCTTATTCTGCTGCTCTCTCCCTCCGCTGAGACTGACCATCAGATGCAGGCTCCATCAGCCCAGAGCCATACAAATATAAATTAATTTTAAATGTATGCTCACTGAGCTGTGCCTCACATGTAATACAACGGATCTATTACCAGTGCTGAGAAGAACAACAAAGCATTGGCAGGGCAATTCAAGCAAAGCCAATATGCGGTGATGTTTTGCCCCTATAGCCTACTGCACAAACCTCATTACTACAGAACTGTTTTTAATTGGTTAATGCTGCATGTTTTTTTTTTTTAAGTCATGTTAAAAAAAACCATGGCTGTCATTTTAACTCCGTGATCTCGACTCAAAAAGGTTGGTGACCTCTGTTCTAAAGTGACGTCTTGAAATTGTTATTCCAGGTTCCTCTTCCTCTCCAGTGGCTTGCTGCTGCTCCAAGGGTGTTGTTCCTGGAAAGACCAAAATGTGCTTTGCCACGTTTTAGTTGGAACAAAGTGCCAGATTTAGGCCCATGGCGTTACTCGATGTGTCATCTCTCAATCTGGCCCCTCATGGGGTGTGTTCCCTTTTCCCTCCGCTTTTTGCTTCCTTTCTGCGTCAACCCTACACACAGCACCAACATCACGTGGAATGCTCATTTCAGTTGAATGACTCACCTTCCAGTGCAAAGCAGTGTATCGACCGTCCATTTTCCCTTGTATCCTTTTAAAAAAATCATTGACTGTTATCAGTTGAAATGAAGCTCCCCCTTCTACAAGTAGAGTAACTGTAGTGTTGTTTTTCTCCTCACAGGGCCACTATAGAGGAGGTGGAAGGGGATGTTGGAGAGTTGGAGTCCAAACTCGACAAGGTGAGTCCATATGGGCCAGATTTGGGCTTGGAGCGATGAACACAGTGATGGAACTCCTGCTGTTTGTGTAGATGAACCACTCCCTCGTCATAGTAACCCTGTGTCCCGGTCCCCTTTTATAACTGGCCTGAGATCAGTACGAGTTGACCTGGAGTGACCCGGTGTCCCGGTCCCCTTTATAACTGGCCTGAGATCAGTACGAGTTGACCTGGAGTGAGGGAACGAGAGTCTCAATCTGGAAAGATGGGTACATAAGAGGAGTGTGATGAAATCCCACTTGTAGTTCTATAAAGACCTTGCAGCCAGTCACTGGAGCATTTTTCTTTTTTTAAATGTTTTGCTGGTGGAAGAGGAAGGAAGAGTGGAAGAGGTGGGATTTTACTTATTGCTTGCAAGTTTACTCACTATTCCAGTATCTCCAGTGATTGCAGACTGCATTGTTATTGGTGTCTCCCCCCTCCCTCTACCATACCCTGGTGTCACTTCCCTGTTGCGCTGCAGCGGAAAGATCTGCTCCAGGAGTTGTGGTGTGACTGCAGGGTGAGGGATGGAGGGGTGTGCCTGGAAGAGGAGGCTAAAGTTCAGGCTTTTCTTAGAAACTAGGCCTTGCCATTGAGAAAGAGAGCTACCCACACAACCAAGTTTAATCTTAAAGCAACAGGCTTCATTGGGACAATATTAATTCCCCTTGGGTGTAAAGAATATAAACTACAGATAATTATTATTATTTTTTTTTTTTTTATTCTTCAAGATTGAATCTGCTCCAGGACAAACATTGAAGTATCTAGGAGGTAGCAGTCAATGATGGCACTAATACCCTGACTACACCGCTCGCGTCGCAAAATACATTTAGGAATCTGTTATTCAATTATTGCACCCACACTGTTCGCGCGCGTCAACGAGTGTCTGCGTTGCCAAGGGCTAAAATTCCTATTACTATAGGAAGTAATTCCTATTTCTGACGCAGATCGCGCTGCAAGTCCTGCCTCTCCCATCTCCTCATTGGTTTATAGAAGCAGATACCCACGTGCCATCTCCTCATTGGTTATACACACGTGGGTGATTGAAAGACTAACTTTGTTGCCGGTCGTCATGGTAATACTATGAAAGTTTAGATGCCAATCACCATATAAGTTCAAAGATGAAAAAGCCTGGAAGGAGGAGAACTAGAAACGATTCGGTTGACCGTTTTTATGTGTGGATTAATTGTCGGAGTAGAGGACCTTGTGCATTTCAGGTGAAATAACAACTCAATGTTTATCCCAGGACAAATTAGTTGGCAACAGGAAGCTATCTAAATAAGACAAATTAGCTAGCAAGTGCAAGCTAACTAGCTAAATTGCCATACATGTTTAATGCTTTTCGACCTGTCCCCAAATGAATGTTCAGAGTTTGTTTTGATATTTTAACCTGCGTGTCGTGATCGCGTTTGGTGTAGGGGGACAAAATACATTTATGCACGATGGCGCACGCAGCCGGTTTGGGTTCCGTGTTACACTGAAGTGCGCAGCTTTCTTGGGAGGGGGATGTAACCTCAGCGACCATTTTTTTTTTCTGGCTCAAAAYGGGGCTTGGGTGGTGGTCATGGCCGCGGTCGGCCCGTCAGTGAGTGTGAATTTGAGAACATTTTAGAGGCCCCCATAGTTGGCGCTGTATAGACATTTTAGCAATTTTCCTGCAATTCTACAAATTAATCCATGGATTTGAGACCTTTTTTTGCGGTTTTAAAGCTAATTTCCTTTTATTCTACACATTTTGTCATGCAGCTGAGAGGATGTTGAAGTTTTAAAGGGATACTTCGTTATTTTAACAATGCGGCTCTTTATCGACTTCCCCAGAGTCAGAGTAACTCGTGGATACCWTTTATGTCTCTATGTCAAGTATGAAGGAAATTGGAGGTAGTTTTGTGAGCCAACGCTAATGCAATTCTATGCATTTTGCCATAGCTAATGCTGTGTTCTTCTGCTCAAACATAATAACAATATACTGCTAAATATATATATATATTTTTTAAATTCTTCCTGACTGTCTAGCTTTTATTTCGGTGATTGATAGTTCTCAAGGATTATATACAATAAAAATAATATTTCTGTTGGATTTAAATTTTAGATTCTCAGCCTTTCTCCAAGTTGTTTATTTATCAAACTTCCAGTGTTTSAACATGGAATAGTGGCCTAAAGGGACAGCGTGGAAAGCAAGCACTATTTCATCCATTACTCACTTCTGTCATCCCTCTCCCTCTCGTTCTCTCACCTCTAGCTGGTGAAGCTATGCATCGGGATGATCGACGCCGGCAAGGCTTACAACACGGCAAACAAACAGTTTGTCAATGGAATCCGCGAGCTCGCTGCGAGCTCCACCAAAGATGAAGTCATTGAGGTAAAAGAACTATAGTAACTTAGCTTGAGCTTCTCAAGTCTAAACTGTCTGTTAGAAAACCGCCAGTTTCCTCGACTCTCTTTACTGGGACTCCTCTTATCTTCTCACACATTTCTGKATTGTGGGTTCTGCATTTCTGTTCTTTTTTTTGTGTCACTTTCCTTTTACAGCTTCTCCCCTAGGTCTGAAGTTCAGCCATAGTGCATTTTTCTGAAAGAATGCCCTGGCTGAAGAATTCTCCCTGAAAGCACCATTGTTGCTCAAGGTGCAAATGACCCAAAGCAGCGTAGCTGTACTCTCGTGGATTTCCTCTTAGCCATACCTCAAAAACCCTCCGGAGGTTCTACTAGTCTGGAATTCAGTGTTTATACCCCGTCGCTCATAAGTGTGTTTTGTGTTGTGTGTCAGGGCTCGACTAACAATGTCCACTGGTGCCACTTAATTTTACAGTTGGTGGCACCAGCCCATAATTTGGTCACACCAGAATCGTGAGGATAATGCACATTTACTGTTTGACCAAATCCTAATTTTTAACCTCCTAAAAAAATAAAGTGACGTTTGGCGTGAAGTGACCATGTAGAAAGGGCAGCACGCACTGCCAAGTCAAAGGGTRGCAAAATGCAACTAAATGGTCGCAGCCTGGAGCTATGTGTGTGAGAGACTATTTCATACAATAGGACTATTATCCATGGATGATACATTTTTGTCTTAGACTGATGTTTTCACACAGCACTGTTCTGTCCTGTATATCTGGACATACCGTCACAATACAGATTGATTTGATTTTTTATATTTAACTTTATTTGTCACGTGCCGAATACAACAAGTGTAGCAGGTAGCCTAGTGGTTAGAGCGTTGGACTAGTAACCAAAAGGTTGCTGGATGGAGTCCCCGAGCTGACAAGGTAAAAATCTGTCCTTCTGKCTRTGAACAAGGCAGTTAACCCACTSTTCCCCGGTAGGCCGTCATTGTAAATAAGAATTTGTTCTTAACTGACTTGCCTAGTTAAATAAATAAAAACMGTGAAATGCTTACTTACAAGCCCTTAACCAACAGTGCAGTTGAAGAAAGAGTTAAGAAAATATTTACCAAATAAACTAAAGTAAAAAAGAATAAGTCACACAATAAAACAATAATGAGGCTATATACTGGGGGTACCGGTACCGAGMCAATGTGCGGGGGTACAGGTTAGTCGAGGTAATTTGTACATGTAGGTAGAGGTGAAGTGACTATGCATAATTAATAAACAGCGAGTAGAATGATTAATTTGATTAATTGTTCAGCAGTTTGGGGGGTAGAAGCTGTTAAGGAGCCTTTTGGTCCTAGACTTGGCGCTCTGGTACCGCTTGCCGTGCGGTAGCAGAGAAAACAGTCTATGACTTGGGTGACTGGAAACCTAGTATGTAACGCGCGGGACCTAGTATGTAACGCGCGGGACCTAGTATGTAACGCGCGGGACCTAGTATCTTTGTTACTCTTATTTTTTTTTTCTCCCACAGTCCAGTCTCACAACGTTTGCTGAGAGTCTGCAGGAGATGATCAACTATCACACGGTATGGCCTGCGACATTTTATTTAAAACCTTAACGTGGTTGTGATATACAGTTGGCTTGTGTGTCTAACCCAAAGACCATCAATGTTAAGTGCCAGTGGGTGGTTTTGACAGGAATGGGACCTTAAAATAGTCGGGCTTTCGTCTCGCTGAAAAGCAGAACTGCAAAACCAAAAGCATCTGATGTTCCAAACACAGCCTTTAACCGCATGTAACAGGGAACAAACGTCCTGCCTGCTTAAATGCATCCCTAGTCTCTTTTGTTCAAGTGTGGTAGGACACTTGTTAATGTCCTACCCTCGCTACCATTCCCCCTAAACTCTACGGTGTATCAGGGCAGGTTTTAGATGGTGACTTAACACCGGAGAGACCTCCCTAGTCCTGTCTTAGTGTCCTACTGCCTAAACCCTACGGTGTATCAGGGCAGGTTTTAGATGGTGACTTAACACTGGAGAGACCTCCCTAGTCCTGTCTTAGTGTCCTACTGCCTAAACCTAGGGTCTGAGACCATGACTCGACACTGCAGTGAGATCAGCTGAATGATTAGTTCAAGTTTGCTACTCGGTGTTAACCCGAGCACGTGATCCTTAAAGCACAGAGACAAATCTGTTTTGTCACCAGAGCACGGCCCTCCACTCCTGTCCCAACCACACTGGTCGTATTGTCTGGCCCTGCATCATCAGCAGGCTCAACACCGTGAGGCCTTCAGCTTTGGTGTGTCTGAGGCTAATTTTTGCTGACTGTCCGTTTTGAAGGAAGTAAAAGTTCTATGAGTCGGTGGTCTCTGACTAACTAGCTGCGTCACAGCATGTCATTATTGAGCTGATTGGGTTTTGAAACCTAGAGGCTGGTATGAAATTAAAATATGCCTGAAAGGGGACAGTCCGAACAATGCTGATTTATTTGTCACGTTTTGTGAACTGACCTATAAAGTAGAGGTACACACCCTGGTTTGATGCAGTGCTGTCTTGCAGAACACACACCATTACGTGTAAATGAGTTTCACACACTCCAGCTTGTAATAATGAAATATGAAAAGGTTGCGGATGTTACTCGGTTGGATAGGTACTAATCAGTCATTTGTTTCTCTGCTTCTAGATTTTGTTTGACCAGGCCCAGCGATCGATTAAGACACAGCTTCTAACATTTGTSAAAGAGTAAGTGTGTCAATACACATCACTGTTAAGTGTTCTTCTTGTACACAATAACAATGGACATTAAGTTATGAACAGTATCTCTGTCTTTAACATACAAATGGTTTCTGATAGATCATGATCTTGTTCGAAAATAACTAAGGAAGTAAATGACATGGTCGTGTTGAGCAGTGTAAAAAAAAAAAAAAAAGAATTCACACCGCACAACTGCTCAAAAGGAGGAAGCCCACGCACACAAGCATCACATGCTTATGAATGAAGAGATTAGGGGCAGCACATCGATACAATGGAGGATGGGATGAGACTCAGTCCAGGATGCAATGTGGAATACTAGGTTATTTGTTCAGAATATTAGCTTCTGTTAAAAATWATGTAAATTTTTGTTAACCTACTAGCTAATGCACCCACATTTTCCCAGAGAGTTTGCGTAAGAGTTTAAGCCTGCGGGGGAACCTCATTTATTTAATTATGCAGGATTAGCCAGCTGTCTTTGCCSACACCACATAAAGGCAAAACTCCTACATCAGTGTTCTTTAAAAAAAAAAAAAACACTCAAAACCATCTTCCCAAACAATGATTCACTCCTCCTAAGCAGTCCAAGGTGACTTTTATTTTACTCAGACTCGAGCAGTACAAGCCAAAAAAACAAGATGTCGGACATTTTGAGTTGAGGTAGTAACCTTTTCCTCTTTTTAGAGTAACTAGTGTCCTCATATCTGTGCCAATTCATTTTAAATGTACAATTCACACTGCACACACTAGCAAATTATTCAAGCTTTAACATGTAGTTCCACTCTGAAGTTGTCAGGGTGCATGTGAGGCTAATGTCCGAATAGTCATTAATTACTTTGTCAAATACTTAACTCGAGCATATGACATCACTCTGAAGGCGGTAGACTCATTTGGACTCACAAGAAGGGAGAGAAATTATGTCTATGGACGTTACTTTCCTTAAAAATACTAGAGACATAGAAGGTAGACTTTTTCCTCTAATGATTAGCTAGACCGCTTGTTAATACATTTTTCAATGTCGCATGTTTTCTTATTTTCGCCTGAGTGGGATTAATTGGTCCTTTCTTCTTGGTTACTGGTATTTGGGCTATTACAGCCACTAGTTCTGGTTATTTTTTTAAACTATGTGAATCGTAGAATCTCACTTGCGCTTTTTAAAATGTATTTTTTTTTTTTTTTAACCATGTGAAACCAGAGAGAATCTCACTGCCTTCTCCATGCAACTTGTACAACCAAAACATGGCTGCAAAGAATACCTCAAAAAGAAAATAAACAATTGAATGCCAATGAATGAATTTAAAAAAGTCATGCCTATATTCCTGGATGAAGTACAATTTGACTAGATTGACAAACATTTAGCGGAGATGAGGCTTCCTCAGTGTGATACCTATTTCTGACCTATGTTTTAACTCCCGCCCTTAGGGACCTGCGGAAGTTCAAAGAGGCTAAGAAGCAGTTTGACAAGGTGAGTGAGGAGAAGGAGGCGGCGTTGAACAAGAATGCCCAGGCGCCGCGCAACAAGCAGCACGAGGTGGAGGAGGCCACCAACATCCTGACGGCCACGCGCAAGTGCTTCCGCCACATCGTCCTTGACTACGTCCTCCAGGTACAGACCCAGGATCAGTTTACCTTTATKAATCCTGAACTTAACCTTCAGGGGTAAGTAAACATGCTTAGACTGACCTTTTTTTATATCCGTTTTTCAACTTCATCCTACTATGAAGTAGCATAGACATGGGTTCACCAAGCCCTGTCCTGGAGRGCAAACCCCCAGTGTGCCGGGTTTAGTTCCAGCCCAGCACCTGCAAATAGCAGATAATCGTCTGAATCAGTGTCCGGATTGTACTCTCAAGGGCAAAACTTAGCTTTGCACTGTAAAATGGAAATTGGTGTTTCGTATTGGACTAGTTCAGTCCCTCAGTTTCAGTCAGTTTTCTGTTTGGTGTCAAATTAATACAATTCAGGTGTGATCGTGTTAGGCTGTAACAATAGAGCCCCACAGTGGAGGTGTCATAATACCCATAAAACCTAGCGGTCAAACGGGGAAATGGTTCCAATCGTTTTTCCAATTTTCATTTTTCCCTTAGGGGATTTTATAAACACTTAAAATAAGGTCTGTGGTTCGTGTAGGCTTACCCTGGCGTGACGTTTTGATAACCGTAAATCTCTCTAGGACAAATTAAAAAAAAATTTTTTAAACTCACATTTACATAAGTATTCAGACCCTTTACTCAGTACTTTGTTGAAGCACCTTTGGCAGCGATTACAGCCTTGTGTAGTCCCGTGTGGCTCAGTTGGTAGAGCATGGCGCTTGCAACGCCAGGGTTGTGGGTTCATTCCCCACGGGGGGGCCAGGATGAATATGAATATGTATGYAACTTTCCAATTTGTAAGTCGCTCTGGATAAGAGCGTCTACTAAATGACTTAAATGTAAATGTTGAGTCTTCTTGGGTATGACGCTACATGCTTGGCGCACCTGTATTTGGGGAATTGCTCCCATTCTTCTCTGCAGATCCTCTCAAGCTCTGTCAGGTTGGATGGGGAGTGTCGCTGCACAGCTATTCTCCGGTCTCTCCAGAGATGTTCGAACGGGTTCAAGTCCGGGCTCTAGCTGGGCCACTCAAGGACATTCAGAAACTTGTCCCGAAGCCACTCRTGCGTTGTCTTGGCTGTGTGCTTAGGGTCGTTGTCCTGTTGGAAGGTGAACATTTGCCCCTGTCTGAGGTCCTGAGCTCTGGAGCAGGTTTTCATCAAGGATCTCGCTCTACTTTGCTCRGWTAATCTTTCCCTCGATCCTGACTTGTCTCCCAGCCGCTGAAAAACATCCCCACATCATGATGCTGCCAKCACCATGCTTCARCGTAGGGATGGTATTGGACAGGTGGTGAGCGGTACATGGTTTCCAGACGTGACGCTTGGCATTCAGGCCAAAGAGTTCCATCTTGGATTCGTCAGACCTGAGATTCTTGTTTTTCATGGTCTGAGAGTTTTTTAGGTGCCTGTTGGCAAAGTTTTGCTCTGACATTCACTGTCAACTGTGGGACCTTTTTATATAGACAGGTGTGTGCCTTTCCAAATCATGTCCAATCAATTGAATTTATCACAGGTGGACTCCAATCAAGTTGTCGAAACATCTCAAGGATGATGAATGGAAACAGGATGCACCTGAGCTCAATTTCGAGTCTCATAGCAAAGGGTCTGAATACTTATGTAAATAAGGTATGTTTTTTTTATTTGTAATAAATTTGCTAACATTTCTAAAAATCAGTTTTCGCTTTGTCATTATGGTTACAGCCTTATTTTAAAACATATTAAATACAAAATGTTCCTCAAACAATCTACACAATTCCCCGTAACAGAATGTGGAAAAAGGGAAGGGGTCTGAATGCTCTGAATGTGTTGCTACCCTAGGGTCACCCACCACTTATAAAGCAAATGTTGAGCTTTTATTATTCCAAAACATAAAATACTGTAAAAGAAATGTAATACTGTGATTATGGTATTTGGCCATATCGCCCAGCCCCATCTTCTCCAGGTMTGATGCAGTCAAGACCGGTGCTATGCAATCATGTTAGATGATAAATAATCTAGCTATGGCAGCTATTAGTCTACTATAGCAAGTCTGCTTGGTTGGTTGCGGTCTCTCGTCTCTCCTCCATGTTCCTGTGTCACTTGCTCACACTTGGAGTAGCCTACACACACACAGCACGGCCCCTGCTAGAGCATCACCTCTCTCTACCTCCTCTCACAGTAGCCTACACACACAGCACGGCCCCTGCTAGAGCGTCCGTCTGGCAAAGCCCCTGGGCCCTTTCGGAACGAGTCCATCTTTTTGGAACCGTGAAGGCCTCTACTCTGTAGCATGAATGTAAAGGTCAAAGTGTCCATGCGACGCAGACCCTGATAAGAATCCTCACACTCAGGCACATTCAGCCTATAGGTCCAACAGGGTGCTGTTCACTCACTGGACCTCTGTCTTTCTGTCGTCCCATAGATGGTCATAGTGTTTAGGGCTGTCACATTTTAGTCTGAAGGCCCAGGCTTGTCAAGGCCACATGGCTTTTACAGTATACAAGGTATATTTCCCTGATAGCTTAGCTGACCTTTCACAATGGAGAGAACAGTCGTGTATCACCGGAATACATCTACATGGATACAGCCCTGCCTGCTCCTGGGCTGCTGCTGCTGCTGCTGCTCCTGGGCTGCTGCTGCTGCTCCTGGGCTGCTGCTGCTGCTCCTGGGCTGCTGCTGCTCCTGGGCTGCTGCTGCTGCTCCTGGGCTGCTGCTGCTCCTGGGCCGCTGCAGTGATGATACATGGACAATGTCGGCTGATAAGGGGACCAGCCGTAGCCATAATATGCAGCCCAAATTACACCTTATTCTTAATTTTAGTGGACTGCTTTTGCACTAGGGCCCATAGGACCCTGGTCAAAAGTAGTGCACTATATAGGGAATAGGGTGCCATTTGTGACGAAGACAGTGTTGCTGTGAATGGAGAAGTGGACTGTTTTCTAGTGCATACGTTTCACAATAAGGGCATTTTTCTGTTTTCAAGGGATGATAGATAATCGATCAATGTCTCTCTCGCCCCTAAATGGGGAAGTGTAGTCTTGAGCTTTTCTGCTATTAAGCTCCGAAAATCTATAGCCCAAGCCCAGAAAGCACCTAAGTTGTACATTTTGAATGTGTTCTGTACGAGTGAGTTGTCCGTGTCGACGACCCCCTTTAGCAGCTGTAGTGGAATATTAATGCATTTTCCAGTTGACTCTGCGCTTTACGTTGCTCAATATCCTCTCAACTGCCCAGTGGGTAAACAACCAGCGCCCTAGAACCTTCCGCTGGTCTTTAATCCTTCAGCAGATATCAAGGAGATATGAAAGATGGTAGAAGCAATATGGTGATAGCCCTCCAACTCTCCCGTTCTATGTCGCTTGCTTCCACCGATCAAATTCCTACACACACTACATCATGTGTTTGTCCGTGTRAGCCCAGATTAAGAAAAGCCCCCGTTTCTTTTATAGCTCCTCCGGCTTTATTGAAATGAACATGATTTGACCTGCAGACTGCAACAGGCGCTGTGTGTGACGTTAATTAACTCTGTCTAAAGGGTAAACAGATAGGTCATAGCAGTTTGTGTACAGTGCAGCTGGGCATATGAGATCACAGGACACATGCTGACTGCAGCATCTCTCTGCTAGAGGGAGGAGCTCCCCCTGATGTCAAAGAGAGGGATAGCCATCTATTCAATCTAGAGTGGCATAATTCTTGCTAATTATATGCAAGTCATGATGCCCGTTTTAATGGGGACCAATTAATTTGAAATACATTTCAAAGTTGATTGGTTGGAACTAGGAAGAGTGTTTTGATTCTATAATTTCACTAGTACAGTGCTCTCTCAGGCTTTCTCATAGACATAATCTAACCCTGAACTTTCCTTTCCCTCCCACACAGATCAATGTACTACAGTCCAAGAGAAGATCGGAAATTCTCAAATCGGTAAATATTGTTTTCCAGAGGACATCCTCATATAAACCTAAGTACCAGTATGTTGATTCTACATCTCTTGCCTCGTATCCGACATCTCTGATTGGTCCGTTCCTCTCCGCAGATGCTGTCRTTCATGTACGCCCACCTGACCTTCTTCCATCAGGGTTACGACCTTTTCAGTGAACTGCAACCGCTGATGAAACAGCTGGGGGGACAGGTAGGCCMTTACCCCGTTGACTCCCATTGTACTGGAACTGTAGCTCCACCTGGCCACAGCCCTGGCCCTCTCATGCCTGTAGCAGTGTTTTATCAAACCTCTCCCCGGGAACCCCCCCCCCCCCCAGCCCTGAACGAGCTCACCTGATTGACCGAATCAGGCTTTTTATGATTAGTCGACATGTTTGAATCAGGTGTGCTTGATCTGGCCTATATCAAATGCGTGTAACGTTAGGGCGTCCCCCGAGGAGAGGTTTGAGAACTCGTCATTGGCAGGGCGTCCCCCGAGGAGAGGTTTGAGAACCTCGTTCATGGCAGGGCGTCCCCCGAGGAGAGGTTTGAGACCTCGTCATGGGCAGGGCGTCCCCCGAGGAGAGGTTTGAGAACTCTCGTCATGGGCAGGGCGTCCCCCGAGGAGAGGTTGAGAACCTCGTCATGGGCAGGCGTCCCCGAGGAGAGGTTTGAGAACCTGTTCATGGGCAGGGCGTCCCCCGAGGAGAGGTTTGAGACCTCGTCATGGGCAGGGCGTCCCCCGAGGAGAGGTTTGAGAACATCGTCCATAGGGCAGGGCGTCCCCGGGAGAGGTTTGAGAACCTCGTTCATGGGCAGGGCGTCTCACGAGGAGAGGTTTGAGAACCTCGTTCATTGGCATTCTCTCGATACAGAATAATGTGTTACGCATATGGAAGTTCACGCTTGGCCTCCGCCTGCTTCGGAAAATGATACTTGAAAACGAATTGCTTCTGCCTATAAACAGTTCTCTCTTCTGGGTTCACAAATGTGCCCTAGTTAACAGTGGCACTAGGCAGGGTCTTCGGACAGAAATGATGCATTTTCCTGTGTGTGTTTGCCGTGGTCACTGGTCAGATAAACCAGCAGATTCCTTCCTTGCCAGGGGAGYTTTAAATGGAAAATGTGACCGAGCTCTTCGTGCTGCTGTTCCTCCTGCTGCGATGATTAGTATCTTGGTAGAGAAAGGTGGGAATGAGGAAGCTGGATGAGGAATGGTTATTTGTGGTTCATTGGAACTCTAAGCCTAATAAGTAATACATTTCCTCTGTCACCGGGTAGTGTTTTACTCTCTGTGAGATGAGTTATCCTAGCTGCTGACTTAGACTCACAAGAGGAGACTAGAATTACACTGATGTAGGAAACGAGCTCTGGGGTCATTCAGTGACCTAATTAAACAGTCAATAAATTCCTCCATCTGAAGTTTTTTAATGTGGTGGATGTGGTGCTAACCAGGAAGGAGAGAATAAATCTCCCCACAATCCAATTTCACACATGATAAAGCATCAATGGTGGCATCCATTTTGTTCAAGGAGGAGAGCTCATCTCTTAAAGGAGCAGTTGTTTATCCACGGGACATCGACATGTCTATGGGCTAGATTGAAAAGGAGCAGGCAGACTATCCTCTCTAGCTACATCAAAGGGCTGTTCAAGATAGTTTAGTAGCCTAGTTTGGGGTCTCTGGTTGCTAGTTTTCAGTTTCCCCTACAAACAGACTCGATCTCACATACTTGCTAATCTAAAATGTCTTCCTCGTCTCACATCCATCTGCACCGTTCTGAAAACACTAGATCCCCCATACTCGACTGGCGGGGTCAGTACGGACCACAGGTCCRGACTACAAAATCACACACCAGAAAATATATATTTATTATAATTTGTTGGGTGGAACTGTCAGGCTTTCGACTCCTGGTATCATAAAAACACACGTCATGGAAAATGTGTAGAATTGCAGGAAATTAGCTTTAAAATAGCATTTTCTGTCCGTCAACAAGAGGGGTGTGAACAGTTTGGGTTTGCGAGGTGGGGGTTTGTTACTATGCCGATAAAGGACAATATCCATATGAACCTTTGCCACCTAAGACATTTGTGTGACCACCGGACCTTCTCAGACAGTACTTCAGTACCCTAGCACTGGATGTGTTAAAGCAATATTGCAGAAGCCTGCTGGGGATTGTGGGGAACAGCGCTGCATCGTGTTCATTAGGCACCAGATGTAAGAGCGGGAGAGACTTCCTGGACTTGTCCAATAAGATAGTCATATTTGATTATGCCCCAATGAACACAACCCTATTGAGGTGAAGAAAGCCTCTTTAAGACTACTGATATGGGCCCGAGGTATATGTAGGCTTATACGTGAGCAAAACCATTGCAACCTACTTAAAAATATGACACGTTTACTCACACACTTAATGGTTTCACACACTCTGCTGTGTTTCAGCTGGACCTGCTGGTGGTGGATGCAGCCAAAGAGAAGAGGGACATGGAGCAGAAACACTCCACCATTCAACAGAAGGTACACCCCCCCCCCCCTGTCCCTAGCCTAGGACAGCTCTATGAGCCTCTGGCTGGTCTAGAGTGGTGATCTGATGGGAGTGGATCTCTCAGCGATTAAAAATACTTTCTTATTGTATTCCTACCCTTTTCTATTAGGACCAGCCCTGAAACTCTGCTGTGGTTTTCAACACCCCCCCCCCCCCCCCCCCCCTATGTCTTGGGGGGGCCAAGACATAGAAAAAATATAGTATGTATTGTTATGAATGAAGCCATTATTAACTATCTACGTCATTGGACAGGCTTGGGTAATGGCATCTCATTGGACAGGCTTGGGTAATGGGATCTCACAGGCTACGTCCTAAAATGGTGTCCTGGTAAAAAAGTGGTGCGCTACATAGTGAATAGGATGCCATTTGGTACACGACGTTAGGGTGATCTCATGCAGTGGACACGGACACAGTCACACACCTTACATTATTCAAGTGGGTCGGAAGCTCCGGAGGGCTCACTTAACAACAGGGGTACGTTTCACCACCACCGCCATGTCACCCATCACGGCACTCTAATTCCACGGTGTTGGGTGGTAGATGTCATCTAGGCCTAAGTCACCAACTAAATCCCCATTTTTTTAAAGGAGAAAAATTCCCATTAAAATGTGTCCCTTGCGAAAGAGATCTTGATCTCAATGGAACTCCCTGTTGAAGGTAAAATAAATCAAAGTCCAAGACACTCAGGACAAGTCCAACTGAAACCTGTTTTGGTGCATGGGTGAGTTTTGTGTGTGTCTGTGTTTCTGTCTGGCCTCTTATAGCACGTCAGGTAGTCTGTGTCTTCATGGAAATCTCTTTCTCGCTCCCTTTTTTATTGTGTGTGTGCACGCGGCACGTGGTGAGCAGCAGCTGGCTCTCCAGCCTAAGCACCATTTCCAGCCAGGACCTCTCTCAAAGGTGGCCCGTGCCAACTTCCGCTCGTCCTTGAGCGCATTGCTTCCCAGCGCCCTCCCTCTCCAAACCCCTCCCTTTCAGTAGATGCTATTTTTATATTGTCTCGCTCCCTCCATCTCCCTCTGCCTCGCCCCTTCATTCCCTCTTTCCCTCTCTCTACCTTTCTTCTAACTCCCTCTTGCCCTTCCCCTCCCGCTCTTTCTCTTTCTGCCAGTATGTATAAGCAGTTCTAATCTCTCCTCTTTCTTCCTCCTCCACTCTCTGCTCTTTCCCAGGCTGCTCTGCAGGTAAGCCTTTTTTCCCCCATTTTTGTCTCTATCCTGTTTCTGTGCTGTCTCCTGTTCTTTCTGCATGTTGACTGCCCCTGACAGCGATTTAGTAGACTGCTAGAGCAAAACCGACCCAGTCATTCATGTAGACAGAGTAGTGTAGTCACCATGATGTATTATTGACACATGCCTGACGTGACCGGGTTAAGACATGCCTGACGTGACCGGGTTAAGACATGCCTGACGTGACCGGGTTAAGACATGCCTGACGTGACCGGGTTAAGACATGCCTGACTGACGTGACGGGTAAGACATGCTGAACGTGACCGGTTAAGACATGCCTGACCTGACCGGGTTAAGACATGCCTGACCTGACCGGGTTAAGACATGCCTGACGTGACCGGGTTTAAGACATAGCCTGACGTGACCGGAGTTAGAC
>NC_036866.1:4080581-4081344 GCF_002910315.2 Salvelinus sp. IW2-2015 | reverse complement strand
CTAGTCAGGCTACACTGTACAATGAGGCTACACACTAGTGAGGCTACACTGTACAATGAGGCTACACACTAGTGAGGCTACACTGTACAATGAGGGGGGCGCTGCATCATTTGTGGGGGACGACATGTTTACTGTTGCCTTGTTTGATCATGGTTAGTGATAAACCCAGCCGTCATATGAGATAGGATTTCCTTACCAAACTCTCTCGCAAGACTGACTGGAGAGGTTGTGAGGAGGGCTCTGTCCTTTTGTCTTTGGCTTATTACGAGTTTTTATTTTCACGGTGGAGGGCTGAAACCCCACGATGAAATGGGAGGGGGGACTATTGTCTGGATCTATCTCAGTTCGTATGTCAGTCACACGCAAAATGTCACACCACTGGCCCGACGATTGACCCGTCTTGCTCACCACTGGCCCGACGATTGACCCGTCTTGCTCACCACTGGCCCGACGATTGACCCGTCTTGCTCACCACTGGCCCGACGATTGACCCGTCTTGCTCACCACTGGCCCGACGATTGACCCGTCTTGCTATGGAGATCCTGATGGGAATCTTTTTTTTATAACAACAATGCATTTTAAAACCGTGATGATATTTACTGGTAGTAAGAGTTGTGGTGATTTAGTAGTTACTCTCTGTTGGATTGAAGGGGTTCATTTAGTAGTTACTCTCTCTTGGATTGAAGGGGTTCATTTAGTAGTTACTCTCTCTTGGATTGAAGGGTTAATTTAGTAGTTACTCTCTGTTGGATTGAAGGGGTTC
>NC_036866.1:4059182-4074024 GCF_002910315.2 Salvelinus sp. IW2-2015 | reverse complement strand
TTGGATTGAAGGGGTTCATTTTGTGATTGAAGTCTTGAATTGAAAGTTGGGCATCTTTGTACAGACAGTTTACGTTCCCCCTCCATTTGTCTGCCTGCCATTGCGTACATTCTGTACTGTACCCCCCCATCCAAAAATAACCTCTGTTGTCCTACAGTATAAGCGTGTGTGTCAAACCAGGGGATTGCTAGGCTGAGGTGTTTAGCTCCAGGCCCCTTTGCTCAGGTTACAGTGCAGAGTGCAATCTGGTCGTRAGGACACACACACCCCGTTAGCTGTATGTAAAGGCTGAAGGTTTGATGTTGAAGCGCAACACAGTGGTCAAACTCCTGTTACACACAGATCAACCAGCAGCGTCTTGCAGACAGATGCAGACCTTACTCTGGAGCAATTGGGACGACTATAGGCCAGTGGAACCAAGGTCTGACAGTATGGTTTTGTGTTGCCGGGGGCAGATTTGACCGTGCCACTCTAAGGAAGTGTTTTCCATGTCGTGTGCTAGTAGTCATTTGGAACTGAGAGGATTACTGCCATCGTTTTACACTTGGATGTTTATTATCCTACAATTAAAGTTTTATCTTTCCTATCACAGATAGAATTTGACTTGCCTTGTTAAATAAAAGTTTTAAAAAACAAACAGAAAACAAATGATCTGTTTCATTAAATCCTATTGTTTGTTTTCAAACTCTTTTAACGACAAGTTCAGCAACACTTTGAACAGTGAATTCATAGAAGTTTTATCACCCCCCCCCCACCCTCTGACTGCATGGTGTCCAGTGTCCCAGAGGCTTAGGAAAGTGTGGCAGGCTATCTCATGACAGTGGTGGCCGGTTGGTCAAGTTCCAGGGGTGTCAGTGGCTCTTTCAGAGAGAAGGCAACTCTGCCCCAGACCACAGGTGTTAAAGGATCGAGTCGGCTTACTGTCGCAGGAAACAAGGATGAAGACCGATGCAACAGAACTAGAATGAGTAGAATGGGCCTCCCCATTCAAGTTAATGATGCTATTAAGGGTGGATTGGCAGCCGTTTTAAGAGTCTATGGTCACTGCTACGTCCGCCTGGATCTCTCTTGGGCCTGGATCTCTCTTGGGCCTGGATCTCTAGAACATTTCTATTTCAAAGGACCAGGCGTGTTCAGTAGGCACTAAATAGGAAAATGTCTAGTTTGTGTGAGACTACCTCACCCGTTTACGAAAAAGCAGTTCCCTTTTTTCATTTTGATCAAACCCAAATATTTAACCAACATCTTTTCAAAGTACCCTGCTCTTCCTCTCCAAACTCCATAGAAATGCCATTACTATGTAAGTTGTATAATTAGCCATGACTTTTATAGAAACCCATTGCTTTTGTTTTGTGTTTGTTACCTACTGAATTGTCTGTTTTTGTAAGGTCAACAGGGCTGTGTTCATTTAATGCCCACCGTAGCATAACGTTGTGCAACGGAAAACGAAAGCAGGCTTTTCTTATTGGACAAGTTTAGTGGTTTTCTTCCTTTTCATGCCTAGTGAACACGACCCCAAAATGTGTGGCTCAATGGTGCTGAGTCGCTCTTCACCTGGACGCCCACAGTGAATCAGGATCAGCCTGTTTTGCCTGCCTTACTGACTGAACGTGTCTGTACGCCACAAGCTTGTTTGTGTGCTGTTTATTCGATGTGTAAAACCAAGTGCTAGGTTAGTGCTACCAACACTAAATGCCATTGTCCATTCAAATGTCTATTTTTCTCCCTCTATGTTCTGCTACCTCTGCTCTCTCTCCCTCTCTGTGTTCTCCTACCTCTGCTCTCTCTCCCTCTCTGTGTTCTGCTACCTCTGCTCTCTCGCCCTCTGTTGTTCTCTACCTCTGGCCTCTCTGACCTCTCGTGTTCCTCTTACTCTGCTCTCTCTCCTCTTCTGTTGTTCTCTCCTCTGTCTCTACTCTGCCCTCTCGTGTGTCTCCTACTCTGCTTCTCTCCCTCTCTGTGTTCCTCCTACCTCTGCTCTCTCTCCCTCTGTGTCTCTACCTCTGCTCTCTCTCCTCTCTGTGTCTCTACCTCTGCCTCTCTCCCCTGTCTCTGTGTCTGCTACCTCTGCTCTCTCTCCCTCTCTGTTTCTGCTACCTCTGCTCTCTCTCCCTCTCTGTGTCTGCTCTCTCTCCTCTCTGTGTCGTCTGCTACCTCTGCTCTCCTCCCTCTCTGTGTTCTCCTACCGTCGCCTCTCTCTCGCTCTCTGTGTTCTGCTACTCTGCTCCTCTCCCTCTCTGTGTCTGCTACTCTGCTCTCTCTCCCTCTCTGTGTTCTGCTACCTCTGCTCTCTCTCCCTCTCTGTGTCTGCTACTCTGCTCTCTCCCTCTCTGTGTTCTGCTCTCTCTCCCTCTGTTCTGCTCCTTGCTCTCTCACCTCTCTGGTTCTCCACCTTCTGCTCTCTCCCGCTCTGTGTTTCCTACCCTGCTCTCCTCTCCCTCTCTGTGTTCTCCTACCGCTGCTCCTTCTCCCTCTCTGTGTTCTGCTACCTCTGCTTCTCTCTCCCTCTCGTGTGCTGCTACCTCTGCTCTTCTCCCTCTCTAGTTCTCCTACCCTGATCTCTGTGTTCTGCTACCCTGCTGCTCTCTCCCTCATCTGTGTTCTGCTACCGTCTGCTCTCTCCCCGTCGTTCGCACCTCGCCTCCTCTCCCTCTCTGTTTCTCCTACCTCTGCTCTCCCCTCTCTGTGTTCTCTACCTCTGCTCTCTCTCTCCTCTCTCGTGTTCTGCTTACCTCTGCTCTCTCTCCCCTCTTGTCTCTACCTCTGTCTCTCTCCATCGTCGCTCCTCTTGTTCTGCTACCTCTGCTCTCTCCCCTCCTGTGTTCTCCTACCTCTGCTCTCTGCTCCCTCCTGTGTTCTGCTACCTCCCTCCTTTCAGGACTTCTCGAAGACGACACCATCACTGGAGTACAATGTGGACGCAGACAATGGCATTGCGATGGAGGGCTACCTGTTTTAGAGGGCCAGCAACGCCTTCAAAACATGGAACAGGTCAGCTAGAGGACATGATGCAAATCCCCGCTCTTTTTCTCTCGCCCCCCGCCTCCCCCGTACCCTCCTTCGTCTCGTCTCTCTCCGTCTCTCTCTCCCTCTCTCTAGCTGTGCCCTGTAATGGCTTCACCGTTGCACTAAACAGTACATGTTCAGTAGGTAGAACATTCCTGGTAGCAGTAATCTTTCTGTGTCCTCTAACCTTATGGTGATTTTTGTTACTAGCTGGGTGGGGAGGTGATAAGTCACTGTTTAGTATGCATTCATCCAGGGCAGTCAGTCAGGAGGGAAGAATGGTGGGAGGGAGGTAGTGATCTGACACCTGGGAGAGCCCAGCCTGAACGGCGCAGTGCTCCGTGAGCTGCATGGAGTTGGCAAGAAGAACTCCAAGTCTTTTATTGTACTATAGCCTCCAAAGACATTCCCTGTACTGCGAGATGGTCTGTGGTACCATGCTGTTTGAAAAATKTCGATATTATAGTGCAGGGAAGCTTTTTTCCCAGACCTTCTGTCAAACCATGACAAACGGCATAGTGTTCTACCAACCCTTCCAGAATAGGATTTAAATCACCATAATATCAGATTATTTTTTTTGTCAATTTATTTGTCCTTCATTAAATCTCTTATCAATTTTTAATTGACTATTAAATACTTCAAATTGTCTCACCTGTTGACCGTGAYGTGAACGCTCCTCTCCTTTCAGGCGCTGGTTCTCCATTCAAAACAATCAGCTAGTTTACCAGAAGAAGTTCAAGGTAAGTCGGATTACTCCAGTCGTGTCCCAAATTGGCTCCCTGTATAGTGCACTACTTTTGACCAGAGCCCATTGGGTAGTGCCCTGTATAGAGACATAGGGTCCCATTTGGGATGCGGCCAACATCAAATATACACTTCCAGCCCAAATTCCMCCTGCATTTGTAATACAACGAGGTGGTATAGGGAGGAAAAACAATTCACTTTGCAGCAGGTAACCAGGTTACAATATGGAGTTAAATTAATACCTGTGTTGTGTATACCTTGGAAGAAATTACATTTGTGTGCGTGTCTGTGTGTGCTTGCTTGAGGCTGCGCGTACAATTGTATCTGAGTGTGTACATTGTGTGTGTGTGTGTTACGGAGGCTGTGTTCTCCTTTCCCAGGATAATCCCACAGTGGTGGTGGAGGACTTGCGGCTATGTACAGTCAAACACTGTGAAGATATCGAACGCCGCTTCTGCTTTGAAGTGGTGTCACCCACCAAGTAAATACACACACACACACACACACACACACACCACATCACACAACACAACACACACACACACACACACACACTAATCACATAATACAGTGGGCGAGAACAAGTATTTGATACACTGCCGATGTTTGCAGGTTTTCCTACTTACAAAGCATGTAGAGGTCTGTAATTTGTATCATAGTACACTTCAACTTAGAGACGTAATCTAAACAAAATCCAGAAAATCACATTGTATGATTTTTAAGTAATTAATTTGCATTTTATTGCAGACATAAGTATTTGATCACTTACCAACCAGTAAGAATCCGGCTCTCACAGACTGTTCGTTTCTTTAAGAAGCCCTCCTGTTCTCCACTCATTACCTGTATTAACTGCACCTGTTTGAACTCGTTACCTGTATAAAAGACTAGACTAAACTACACGGCAGGACCTGGTCAATGACCTGAAGAGAGCTGGGACCACAAGTCTCAAAGAAAACCATTAGTAACACACTACGCCGTCATGGATTAAAATCCTGCAGCGCACCAAGTCCCCCTGCTCAAGCCAGCGCATTCCAGGCCCGTCTGAAGTTTCCAATGACCACTGGATGATCCAGAGGAGGAATGGGAGAAGGTCATGTGGTCTGATGAGACAAAAATAGAGCTTTTTGTCTAAACTCCACTCGCGGTGTTTGGAGGAAGAAGAAGAATGAGTACAACCCCAAGACACCATCCCAACCGTGAAGCATGGAGATGAAACATCATTCTTTGGGGATGCTTTTCTGCAAAGGGGACAGGACGACTACACCGTATTGAGGGAGGATGGATGGGGCCATGTATCGCAAGATCTTGGCCAACAGCCTCTCCCTCAGTAAGAGCATTGAAGATGGTCGTGCTGGGTCTTCCAGCATGACAACGACCCAAAACACACAGCCAGGGAACTAAGGAGTGGCTCCGAAGAAGCATCTCAAGGTCCTGGAGTGGCCTTAGCCAGTCTCCAGACCTGAACCAATAGAAAATCTTTGGAGGGAGCTGAAAGTCCGTATTGCCCAGCGACAGCCCCGAAACCGAAGGATCTGGAGAAGGTCTGTATGGAGGAGTGGCCAAAATCCCTGCTGCAGTGTGTCAACCTTGTCAAGAACTACAGGAAACGTATTATCTCTGTAATTGCAACAAAAGGTTCTGTACCAAATATTAAGTTCTGCTTTTCTGATGTATCAAAAAACTTATGTCATGCAATAAAATGCAAAAATACTTAAAAATCATACAATGTGATTTTTCTGGATTTTTGTTTTAGATTACGTCTCTCACAGTTAAGTGTACTATGATAAAAAATTACAGACCTCTACATGCTTTGTAAGTAGACAACCTGAAAAATCGGCAGTGTATCAAATACTTTCTCCCCACTGTATATACAAAGTATGTGGACACGCCTTCAAATTAGTGGATTCGGCTATTTCAGCCACACCCCTTTGCTGACAGGTTTATACAATCGAGCACACAGCCATGCAATCTCCATAGACAAACAGTGACCATACGTAGAGCTCAATGACTTTCAACGTGGCACCGTCATAGATGCCACCTTTCCAACAAGTCAGTTTGTCAAAATTGCCCTGCTAGAGCTCCCCGGTCAACTGTAAGTGCTTTTAGTGAAGTGGAAATGTCTAGGAGCAACAATGGCTCAGCCGCGAAAGTGTAGGCCACACAAAGCTATACAGAACGGGATCGCCGAGTGCTGAAGCACTAGCGCATAAAAATGTTCTGCCTCGATTGCAACACTCACTACCAAGTTCCAAACTGCATCTGGAAGCAACGTCAGCACAAGAACTGCAGAACTGTTCGTCGGGAGGTCATGAAATGGGTTTCCGTGGCAGAGCAGCCACACACAAGCCTAAGATCACCATGTGCAATGCCAAGCGTCGGCTGAAGTGGTGAAAGCTCGCCGCCATTGGAATCTGAAGCAGTGAAACGTGTTCTCTGGAGTGATGAATCACCCTTCACCATCTGCAGTCCACGGACAAATCTGATTTGGTGGATGCCACGAGAACGCAACCTGCCCGAATGCATAGTGCAAACTGTAAAGTTTGGTGGAGGAGGAATAATGGTCTGGGGCTGTTTTTCATGGTTCGGCTAGGCCCTTAGTTCCAGTGAAGGGAAATCTTAACGCTACAGCATACAATGATATTCTAGACTATTCTGTGCTTCCAACTTTGTGGCAATAGTTTGGGGAAGGCCTTTTTCTGTTTCAGCATGACAATGCCCCATTCACAAACGAGGTCCATACAGAAATGGATTGTCGAGATCGGTGCGGAAGAACTTGACTGGCCTGCACAGAGCCCTGACCTCAACCTCATCGAACACCTTTGGGATGAATTGGAATGCCGACTACGAGCGCGGCCTAATCACCCAACATCACTAATGCTCATGTGCTGAATGCTGCGCGACTTGCTTCCAATGTTCCAACATCTAGTGGAAAGCCTTCCCAGAAGAGTGGAGCTGTTATAACAGCAATGTCCAACATCTAGTGAAAGCCTTCCCAGAAGAGTGGAGGCTGTATAACAGCAAGTTCCAACATCTAGTGGAAAGCCTTCCCAGAAGAGTGGAGGCTGTTATAACAGCAATGTTCCAACATCTAGTGGAAAGCCTTCCCAGAAGAGTGGAGGCTGTTATGGCAGCAAAGGGGGGAACCAACTCCATATTAATGCCCCTGAATTTGGAATGAGATGTTTGACGAGGTGTCCACATACTTTTAGTGTATATACACTTACAGAGTACCTAGACACCCCAATATTGTCACACCACACACAGAAATGTGCACACACACACTCTGGTGCTGCTCAGTAGCAAATTGAAATCTAGTGTGTAGAGGTCTATCAGGCCAGGTAGCAGGCTGTGACGTCCCCGTGTCCCTCCCCCTTCAGGAGTTGTATTATGCAGGCTGACTCTGAGAAGCTGAGGCAGGCTTGGATCAAAGCTGTCCAGAACAGCATCGCCACTGCCTTCAGGGAGCAGGGAGAGGACGCTGAGGTGAGTCACCACGCGCTCCCAGAACTAATGACCTCATGACATTTCTCCATGTTATTTATTTGCTATTTGTTTCCGTTTAGTACATGTCAGGATGAAAATAATCAGACGTACCTCATGTGAACAAAAGTAAAGGATTTCCCTCGTGTGTGTGTGTGTGTGTGTGTGTGTGTGTGTGTGTGTGTAACAATAGACAATAAAGTAACGTTTTTCTAGTGTTATATGTTGTGTATAACGTCATGTTCATGACCCTCCATGCCAGAAGCTGGACCGGAACTCTTCCACTTCCACAGGCAGCCTGGACTCAGGCGGCGAGCCCAAAGAGAGGTCACTGAAGGGGGAGAGCGCCCTCCAGAGGGTCATGGTCATTGGGGGCAACGCCTGCTGCTGTGACTGTGGCCAACCTGACCCACGCTGGGCCAGCATCAACCTGGGCATCACCCTCTGTATCCAGTGCTCTGGGATACACAGGTATACTACCAGTACTTCAGTATGTACTACACTGAACAAAAATATAAACACAACATGTAAAGTGTTGGTCCCATGTTTCATGAGCTGAAATTTAAAAAATCCCAGAAATGTTCCATACACACACAAATAAAATCTCCAAAAAGGTTGTGCACAAATATGTTTACATCCCTGTTAGTGAGCCAATAAATGGCCACTTTAAAATGTGAGGTTTTGTCACACAACATAATGCCCCAGATGTCTCAAGTTGAGGGAGTGTGCAATTGGCATGCTGACTGCAGGAATGTCCATCAGAGCTGTTGGCAGAGAATTGAATGTTCATTTTTAGAGAATTACAACTGCAGACCACGTGTAACCTCACCAGCCCCGGACCTCCACATCCAGCTTCTTCACCTGTGGGATTGTCTGAAGGAGGGGGGTGCTGAGGAGTATTTCTGTCTGTAATAAAGCCCTTTTGTGGGGGGAAAAACGTATTCTGATTGGTTGGGCCTGGCTCCCCAGTGGGTGGGCCTATGCCTTCCTGGGCCCACCCATGGCTGCGCCCCTGCCCAGTCATGTGAAATCTATAGATAAGGGCCTAATGAATTTATTTAAATGGACTGATTTCCTTTTTATATGAACTGTAGCTCAGTAAAATCTTTGAAATTGTTGCATATTGCGTTTTTTATATTTTTGTTCACTGTATATATATATATATATCACCCAATGCCTCCAGTGCTTCCAGGATACACAGTACATTCCTATCACTGCAGATACTACACATCATGGTACTACTAACTTCATRTGTATTCGTAGGCGTCATGCCCATAGGGGGCACCGGAGGAAGTGTTTAAAAAAAWAWATATATATATTTGATTTATGATACTAGCCAGTTAGCAATGTTATGAAGATGGTTTTAGCTAGCCCAGACAGGCTCCCAACCTCATAACTAGGCTGTCAATCAAGTTAGAGTCGCTAGCTTGTTCTAACTGTCTTAGCAGGCATGTCTGCTGGCATGATTGGTAGACTTTTAGAAAAGCAAGCAATAAATGTACTGAATAAGACTCTCATTCCTTTCAATCGTTTACCCAGATGTTAGTAGAGAAGCATATTCAGTTCCTTTTAATAAGAACCACCAGTTCTGAGGATACAGACCGCTCGAGAAGTGTGCTTAGATATATMTTTTTTTACATAGAATTAAGCATAATGGTGGGTACTCTAGATTTCAGGAAAAAGCTGTTTCAGATGTTTGAAAAATTCAAAATTCTCCAACGTATGGACGGTGATTAAAAAGTGTTATATTAACATGATATCATAAAGATGCTATACAGCAATTTACTGAACAGCAGACTGGTGCTGTACGACAACATACTGAATAGTAGACTGGTGCTGTAGGACAACATACTGAACAGTAGACTGGTGCTGTACGACAACATACTGAACAGTAGACTGGTGCTGTTAGGACAACATACTGAACAGTAGACTGGTGCTGTAGAAACATACTGAACAGTAGACTGGTGCTGTACGACAACATACTGAACAGTAGACTGGTGCTGTAGGCCAACGCTACTGAACAGTAGACTGGTGCTGTAGCGACAACCATACTGAACAGTAGGACTGGTGTTTTAGGAACAATACTGAACAGTAGACTGGTGCTGTAGGACAACATACTGAACAGTAGACTGGTGCTGTAGAAACATACTGAACAGTAGACTGGTGCTGTACGACAACATACTGAACAGTAGACTGGTCTGTACGACAACATACTGAACAGTAGACTGGTGCTGTAGGACAGTACAAAGGTTCACCTTTTTTTACTAGATGGGGAATAAAACAATCAAAGGCTCAGTAAATCTGTCCTCATGTGCATTTTAGACTGTTGACTTACTCTGTTACTAACTGCATACTCCCACCTTGTGGCCACAGTACAAACTACACCCTCAATTGAACAGCGTGTTCCTGTGATGAAGCTGTGTGGACTCAGTTATTTTTAGACAGTCTCTTTGATGCATGAGTTGATAACAGACTCTCACCATCTGCAGGAGTCTGGGGGTCCATTTCTCCAAAGTGCGCTCGCTCACCCTGGACTCATGGGAACCGGAACTACTCAAGGTGAGAAAAGAAAGGGGGGGGGGAGAGTTTCACACTCACATACTCCCTCTCTTGGATTCGCTAGTGACAGATCAATGCTAAAATGTAATGGTTACAGATTACAGCTGTCTTTTACGTGTCATGAATTTGCATGAAAGACATGCTATCCTCGGAATGTGCTGGTTAATTTTGTCATAGTAACATTATTGTGTGTGTGTGTGGTGTTGAACACAGCTGATGTGTGAGCTGGGTAACGGGGTCATCAACCAGATCTACGAGGCTGGGAGAGAGGAGCTGGGAGCCATGAAGCCAAAGCCGACAGACCCCAGGTACTACCGCCGTGTTGTTCTACAGCTCAAATMAAATTTTATTTGTCACATACACATGGTTAGCAGATGTTAATGCGAGTGTAGCGAAATGCTTGTGCTTCTAGTTCCGGCAATGCAGTAATAACCAACGAGTAATCTAACCTAACAATTTCCCAACAGCTACCTTATAGACACAAGTGTAAAGGGATGAAGAATATGTACATAAAGATATATGAATGAGTGATGGTACAGAACGGCATAGGCAAGATGCAGTAGATGGTATTGAGTACAGTATATACATATGAGATGAGTAATGTAGGGTATGTAAACATTATATTATGTGGCATTGTTTAAAGTGGCTAGTGATAATTTTTTTTTACATGTATGGCAGCAGCCACTCAATGTTAGTGGTGACTGTTTAACAGTCTGATGGCCTTGAGATAGAAGCTGTTTTTCCGTCTCTCGGTCGCTGCTTTGATGCACCTGTACTGACCTTGCCTTCTGGATGATAGCGGGGTGAACAGGCATTGGCTCGGGTGGTTGTTGTCCTTGATGATCTTTATGGCCTTCCTGTGACATCGGGTGGTGTAGGTGTCCTGGAGGGCAGGTAGTTTGCCCCCGGTGATGCGTTGTGCAGACAGCACTACCCTCTGGAGAGCCAGTATGTATGGCATGGTAYGGCAACTGCACCGCCCTCAACCGCAAGGCTCTCCAGAGGGTAGTGCGGTCTGCACAACCAATAAGATCATCAAGGACAACAACCACCTGAGCTACTGCCTGTTCACCTCGCTACCATCCAGAAGGCGAGGTCAGTACAGGTGCATCAAAGCAGGGACCGAGAGACTGAAAAACAGCTTCTATCTCAAGGCCATCAGACTGTTAAACAGTCACCACTAACATTGAGTGGCTGCTGCCATACATGTAAAAAAATTATCACTAGCCACTTTAAACAATGCCACTTAATATAATGTTTCATAGGTACACTTCAACTATGACAGACAAAATTAGATTTTTTTTCTCCAGAAAATCATAATGTAGGATTTTTAACAACAAGTTCAAACAGGTGCCATTAATACAGGTAACGAGTGGAGGACAGAGGAGCCTCTTAAAGAAGGAGTTACAGGTCTGTGAGAGCCAGAAATCTTGCTTGTTTGTAGGTGTCCAAATACTTATTTTCCACCATAATTTGCAAATAAATTCATAAAAAATCCTTCGATGTGATTTTCTGGATTTTTTTTCTCATTTTGTCTGTCATAGTTGAAGTGTACCTATGATGAAAATTACAGGCCTCTCTCATCTTTTTAAGTGGGAGAACTTGCACAATTGGTGGCTGACTTAATACTTTTTTGCCCCACTGTATATACTGTACCTTATACCATCTATTGCACCTTGCCTATGCCGCTCGGCCATCGCTCATCTGTACATATTCTCATTCACTCCTTTTAGATTTGTGTGTATTAGGTAGTTGTTGTGGAACTGTTAGATTACTTGTTAGATACTACTGTACTGTCGGAACTAGAAGCACAAGCATTTCACTACACTCGCATTAACATCTGCTAACCATGTGTATGTGACCAATACAATTTGATTTGATTTTAGCCACCATGTTTTATAGCTTTTTAAAATTGTATTTCTATGAAGTAAATAAAGGGTAGTCCTATACAAGTCGGAGGTGTCGTACTACAGCATGTGTGCAATAGCATTGCTCAAAGATTGCCATCTTTGCGTGGGTTGCCAGATTGGTTTAATTTGTTGAATTAGATCATTTTGCTTGCTGTCTTTGCCTGATTTGTTCAGGGGGTTGAATTCAGTCTTCCTCTCTCTCGGTGTCTTTCCCCAGACAGGAGATCGAAGCCTACATCAGGGCCAAGTACGTGGACCGGCGTTTCGTGCAGCGCCCGTCCAATGAAGAGTTACGCGCCAAGGTGGTGTCCCTGGCCAAGCAGGAGAAGAAGCTGAGCGGCAGCACAGAGCACCTGCCCCCCCGGCCGCCCCCGCCCACGCCTAAACTCCGGCCCTCCTCCAATGCCTCAGGTCAGTCAGGTAGGTGTCAACCCGTCCCAGGTCCGGTCTCTTAAAGGTGCACTCTGGAGCTCTTCCTCGTCGGTTTGGTAGTATTACGAATTCATGTATACTGTGTAGGCTAACTACATAAACACTTAAACATGGTTCTAACCATTGCAAATTCACCAAAAATTCGAATCGATATAGCGCCTGTTCCGTTTTGATTTTACACTTAGAAAGACTTCCTCCCACTCAGTCCTCAGTCCTTTAAAACAGTCAAGCCGTAGGGCCTGTAACTGTTGACCAGGAATACAGTACAAGCTACGGAGTGTGCCTTTTTTAAAGGAACAGMAACAGAATTGCACTAATAGAACGATGTCATGCTCAGGACACACAACGGAAGGCCCCCTCCCATCTTCTCTCTCGCGTTCTCTCTTTTCGTTGTAGTCTAACTGCCTGTGCTTCTATCCTCCTCTCTCCTCTCAATCCCCCTCTTCTCCACCCTCCCTCCGGCTGCTCTGTGCTTCTGGACTAACCCCTTTCCCCTCGCTGCTTTTTATTCCTTTCTTCCTACTCCTCCACCTCGTGCCCTTTTCTCTCTGACCTCATCCACTGCCCTTGCCTAGCTGCTGCCAAGGGCTTGAAGGCGCGCCGCGACTCTCTCTTCTGTCCAGACGAGCTTGACTCGCTCTTCTCCTACTTTGACACCTCTGCCAAGCTCAGGAACAGTAAGTATAGCTCTGTGTTTCACTCTCCACCTCCTTCCCTCCTTCCTTCCCTCCATCCATCCATCTGTACTCACTGCTCTGCCTGTGGACTAATACCCATTCCACACCCCTCGTCTTGCTCCCTTAATGAGCCGTGCCGTCACGTTCAGTGTGTCGTTGTGATCAGTGCCTTGTCTATGGGTTACATTTGTCTTATTGTGGCTGTTGGGGGTCAGCTGGGAAATTCTCACTGGCTGTGGTGACCAAAATGCACTGCATTCTCTAACCACTTGGTTAAAGTTGGTGAATGTGTGTAGTGACTGACTGAGGGATTGACTGCTTGGTCCCTTGCAGTAAGAAGTGCAGACAGTGGCATCCAGAACAGTGCAGAAGGAAGTAGGGAGATGCTAGCCACCAACAGCCTGGCTGAAGCAGGTGATGCTCTCTCTCTCACACCACACACACACACACACACACACACACACACACACACTCTAAGGCTGTGATGGCATTTTGAATGATTGTTATTGGTCAGCCAAATGATCGTGTTCACTGTTTTAATAGCACACAAAAAATACATATCTTTTTTTTAAACTATTATGATCCATAATCGTCAGTTGCATGATTATACAGTAATTGTGCCAACCGTATTCAAATAGCTGTTCAATAGCCCCACACACGAGCGCACACTGACATAGCCCCACACACGAGCGCACACTGACATAGCCCCACACACGAGCGCACACTGACATAGCCCCACACACGAGCGCACACTGACATAGCCCCACACACGAGCGCACACTGACATAGCCCCACACACGAGCGCACACTGACATAGCCCCACACACGAGCGCACACTGACATAGCCCCACACACGAGCGCACACTGACATAGCCCCACACACGAGCGCACACTGACATAGCCCCACACACGAGCGCACACTGACATAGCCCCACACACGAGCGCACACTGACATAGCCCCACACACGAGCGCACACTGAAACTAGAACTCCTTACTTATATTCCTATATTTAAATATCCACTGGATTACCATGAAAAACAACAGTTTACACCTCGACGCTCCTGATAACCTTTTAACTCCCTCTCTCTCTCTCCACCCCTCTACTCAGAAGCTGCCGAGGCGCCCCCCATGGCCATGCCTGCCACCCTGCCCCCTCCATCGCCCTGTAAGGAGCTGGTGGTGTTCTCGGAGCCCAAGGAGTACTCCCCGGGCCTGCAACTGTACTGGGCCTCGTGTGCCCGCAGCCTGCCCGACATGGCCGAGGCCCTGGCCCACGGAGCGGAGGTCAACTGGGTCAACAACGAAGACGACAAGAGGACCCCGCTCATCATGGCTGTGCAGGGGGTGAGGATACTTGAGTGTTATGGACAGGCGTGGGGAGTGTTGTGGACAGGCGTGGGGAGTGTGCTCATGCGTGATAAATGGACTGGTACTTTTCTATTCTTCCAGGGCTCGTTGGTGACCTGTGAGTTCCTGCTCCAGAACGCAGGAAACGTGAACCAGCAGGATGCCCTGGGCCGAGGACCCCTCCACCACGCCACCATCCTGGGACACACCGGGTCCGTTCCCACCCCTTACCACCTACCACAACTTCCGATCTGTCTTTTAGCAGAACGTTAAAGATCCCTGAACAAGGCAGTTAACCCACTGTTACCCTGTAGGATGTCATTGTAATTATTTTTTATTTGTTTTAACTAGGCAAGTCAGTTAAGAACAAATTCTTCTTTTGAATGACGACCTAGCAACAGTGGGTTAACCGCCTTGTTCAGGGGCAGAAYGACAGATTTTTACCTTGTCAGCTCAGGGATTCAATCCAGCAACCTTTCAGTTACTGGCCCGAACCTCTAACCACTAGGTTACCTGCCACTCTAACCACTAGGTTACCTGCCACTCTAACCACTAGGTTACCTGCCACTCTAACCACTAGGTTACCTACCACTCTAACCACTAGGTTACCTACCACTCTAACCACTAGGTTACCACTAGGTTATCTGCACCTCTAAACTAGGTACCTACACTCTATACACTAGGTT
>NC_036866.1:4030969-4057947 GCF_002910315.2 Salvelinus sp. IW2-2015 | reverse complement strand
CCACTCTGACCACTAGGTTACCTACCACTCTGACCACTAGGTTACCTACCACTCTGACCACTAGGTTACCTACCACTCTGGCCACTAGGTTACCTACCACTCTAACCACTAGGTTACCTACCACTCTAACCACTAGGTTACCTGCCACTCTGACCACTAGGTTACCTGCCGCCCTACAGCATCGGAGGTCTGTTATTTCTAGATCTCACCTGGCGTAGTAATCCACTGCAGACTGTTCCTTTTGTTCATGTGTTCTGGTTTAGATTAAACCCTTTATGGCAAGCCTCTGCTAAGCCTTTATGCATGTTATATTTGATCGTAATAGACGAGGGTAGTGGGTTGAGGTTAATTAKTGGGTTGAGGTTAATTAGTGGGTTGAGGTTAATTAGTGGTGACAAAGGGGAACTCAGTCTATGATCTTAGTTCATGTTGGGATATTACAATTGATTTTTTTCCTTTTTTAAATTTGATTCTCCAATCCAGTCAAGTGTGTTTGTTCCTGAAAAGAGGAGCCAATCAGAACGCGGCAGACATTGAAGCGAAAACGCCCCTATCCATGGCAGTGGACGCTGCCAATGCAGACATCGTCACATTGTGAGTGCCAAGCCATATAAACGCAACATGTAAAGTGTTGGTCCCATGTTTCATGAGCTGAAATATAAAGATCCCAGAAATGTTCCATACGCACAAAAAGCATATATCTCACTTTTTGTGCACAAATTTGTTTACATCCCTATTAGTGAGCATTTCTCCTTTTTTAGTTTAGTTTATTAATTCGACCATTTAAAAAAAACAAGCACACAATAAACTTAAAAGCCATACATGCACATGAATAAAATCATGGAGGATAACACACAATAAAGTCTGGGACTTATTTCCATTGTGGTCCTCTTGAGACAAGATGGCTGGACAAGATCCAACACAGTATGGCAGTGAAATAATAAAACAAAACGGAGAAGAAGAACATCTATCTCATCATTCCAGTTACATCATAGGGATTATTCATATGGGCACAGAAGACATATTTGACAAGGTAACCCATCCACCTGACAGGTGTGGCATATCAAGAAGCTGATTAAACAGCATGATCATTACACAGGTGCACCTTGTGCTGCGGACAATAAAAGGCCACTCTAAAATGTGCAGTTTTGTCTCACAACACAATGCCACAGATTTCTCAAGTTTTGAGGGAGCGTGCAATTGGCAAGCTGACTGCAGGAATGTCGACCAGAGCTGTTGCCAGAGAATTTAATGTTCATTTTTCAACCATAAGCCGCCTCCAACGTTTTAGAGAATTTGTCAGTACGTCCAACCAGCCTCACAACCGCATACCACGTGTATGGTGTCGTGTGGGCGAGCGGTTTGCTGATGTCAACGTTGTGAACAGAGTGCCCCATGGTGGCGATGGGGTTACGGTATGGGGCAATCATGAGCTACAGACAACTAACACAATTGCATTTTATCAATGGTAATTTGAATGCACAGAGACACTGTGATGAGATCCTGAGGCCCATTATTGTGCCATTCATCCAACGCCATCACTTCATGTTTCCGCATGTATTGTTGTGAATTGTTAGATACCACTGCACTGTTGGAGTTAGGAACACAAGCATGGCGCTACACCCGCTAAATATGTGTATGCGACCAATAACATTTGATTTGATGATAATACACGGCCCCATGTCACAAGGATCTGTTCTTCCATGGCCTGCATACTCACCAGACATGTCACCCATTGAGCATGTTTGGGATGCTCTGGATTGATGTGTATGACAGCATTTTCCAGTTCCCGCCAATATCCAGCAACTTCGCACACCCATTGTAGAGGAGTGGGACAACATTCCACAGGCCACAATCAACTCTATGAGAAGGAGATATGTCGCACTGCATGAGGCAAATGTTGGCCACACCAGATACGGACTGGTTTTCTGATCCACACCCCTACATTTTTTWAAAGATATCTGTGACCAACTGATGGATATCTTTATTCCCAATCATGTGAAATCCATAGATTACTGCCTAATACATTTATTTCAATTTACTAATTTCCTTTATATAAACTAACTCAGAAAAGTATTTGAAATTGTTACATGTTGGTTTATATTTTTGTTCTGTATACATAAATATTATATAAATATAGTGTATTTTATTTTTTATGGAAAAACAATTTGCCTTATATTTGTCACTTAGTACTCCATTTTGAATTTGAGATTGAGGCAACATTTTATGACTTTACACTGTCCCAATTCATATGGATTGCTTCTATAAGTCTAAAGGTGGGTTGGATAAAGATGACAAAATGAATAATGACTGTCCTCCCCTCGCTCTCCTTTCCCCAGACTGCGATTGGCCAAGATGAACGAGGAGATGCGGGAGGCGGAGGGGCCCTACATGCAGTCAGGTCATTATTCCACCAGCAGCCCCACAGAGATGCAATACAGGAAGTGTATGCAGGAGTTCATTTGCCTGCAGCTGGCTGAGCCTTARAGATCATAGAGCCCAAATACAAAGACAAGAGAAGCAACATACTTTTATTAAGCAGACATTGGGCCCTGTGATGTCCTGTGTTGTTCAATACCATCCAGGTGGTGAGCGAAGCTGCATCTTGTGTTGTAGACAAAAGTGCTCGACTTTTTATTTACACCCGGGGTCAAAGCCATAAGCTCTAGAGCCATTGTTTTGACTACTGAACAGCTGTGACATACAGTCCTTTTTTTTTTGAAGTCGTCTGTTGCGTCCCAACTTTCAAACCGCCACGTCTTTATTAGTTGTGATGTCGAAGAGCACGTGCAACAGAGGTTGTCATTACTATCGAACAGCAATGCTACGTCGGTCTTGACTAGCAGGCAGTAATCCTGACTTTTGACCATCAGGCTGTTGAGTGGCTAGCAGTGTGTTGCCATGCACCAGGTGTGATTATTAGTGATTTACCTGAGGGAATATTTATGCACATTCCTGGTATGCTTATGCAATATCTCAGTGTGTTACATGTATAGTTCCCACAGTGAGTCTTAACCTCCCCTTTTTAAAATACTTTTTCTTGTTCACTTGTTTGAACTGTTTGTTACAATGATGAAGTATACATTTTGGCACATTTTATATATGCATTTTACTTTTGTGGGGGATTTTCTTCTTTTTTTTATAACAATTGGAACCATATAATAAGATGTCATTGTAAATGATGTATTGTACATAAATATACATACATTTCTATATCATATACAGTATAAGCAGAATAGGAAGTAAAGTTGAGAGAGATTCTCGGAAGCGGTAATGTCAGAAAGACAACACATTATGAACAAGGGTGAGTACTGTAAGTCGAATGTGCTTGCATCCTTGTTTTTGTGTGTTTTTTTTTGTTGTATTGTGTTGTATTTTCTACACCTGTTTTAAGACTTTTATGATTTCATTGATTGTTGGTTTAGCTAGCTATGGTATAGAACATATCCCCCCTCTGGCAAATCTGTTCTTTGTCTGACATTTAACATSAATTATACAGTCCTTAAAGGGATTGTATCTACTTCCCCAGAGTCTGAGGAACTTGTGGATACCATTTTTATGTCTCTGTGTCCAGTATGAAGGAAGTTGTAGGTAGTTTTGCAAGCCAATGCTAACTAGCGTTAGCGCAATGACTGGAAGTCTATGGTTATCTGCTAGCATTAGAAGTATCCCTTTAATGTTAGCTGACACTGGTACGGGTGTGAATGTAAGTTTAGACAAGAGATATCAAGGTGGTAGAGTGTACCAAAAAGGAAGGGCAATAGTCTTAGAAAAGTATCCACATTTACAGCATTTTACCGCATAATAGTTATATAATTAACTTCAACTTATTGGATAAAAAAAGAGACATTCACAAAACATTTGAATATAGGACAGTGTGAAGCTCACTCCAGTATTGTTGGTAAATAATGAATGAAATGTTCCCCTCTTTAGATGTCATCCTTTCATCTTCCCCATCACACTGGCTTTGCCCCCTGGCAATGCACCTGAGCCTGATGGGTAACTTTTAAATGGGCACAAAAAGCACCATTTCAGCCTCATAGTTACTGACGTATCCAAACTGAAGTCTGTACAAGCCAATATGCCCCCTAGTGCTTAGTGTTCCATGATCCAGGCTCTGTGGCCAAAGAGGATGAATATCAGCTGAAAGAGAACACGCTGGCCCAATCCCAAATCCAAGATTACACCAATCAAATCCTCTCAGATCTTCACATGTGCTTAGGGCGTAGGGGTTGCAATATGTTAAACATAGGATTTAGGGGTGGGATTGGACCAGAGACTCCATGTCTCTCGTCAGTCATCTTATTGTATGTTGAGCCAGTTGGACATTTCAGAGGCTGGTGGTCTCATGCACCATGGAGTCATGCTCTGAGACCAGCCAGTGGTGATGCACCGAGGAGATTTTGAATATCAGTTTAAATATAGTGATTTTAATGATTACTACATTTAATGATTACTACATTGACCAATAGTGCTGTTCCTGAAAAGTCTTGTCTAAGGCTAGTTTGTAGTGGGTCTGACAGGGTGAGGAAACATCTAGTTTGTAGTGGGTCTGACAGGGTGAGGAAACAACTAGTTTGTAGCGGGTCTGACAGGGTGAGGAAACAACTAGTTTGTAGTGGGTTGACAGGGTGAGGAAACAACTAGTTTGTAGTGGGTCTGACAGGGTGAGGAAACAACTAGTTTGTAGTGGGTCTGACAGGGTGAGGAAACAACTAGTTTGTAGTGGGTCTGACAGGGTGAGGAACACTAGTTTGTAGCGGGTCTGACAGGGTGAGGAAACAACTAGTTTGTAGTGGGTCTGACAGGGTGAGGAAACAACTGTTTGTAGTGGGTCTGACAGGGTGAGGAAACAACTAGTTTGTACGTGGGTCTGACAGGGTGAGGAAACAACTAGTTTGTAGTGGGTCTGACAGGGTGAGGAACAAACTAGTTTGTAGGGGTCTGACAGGGTGAGGAAACAACTAGTTTGTAGGGTCTGACAGGTTGAGGAAACACTAGTTTGTAGCGGGTTTGACAGGGTGAGGAACAACTAGTTTTGTAGGGGGTCTGACAGGATGAGGAAACACTAGTTTGTAGTGGGTCTGACAGGTGAGGAAACAACTAGTTTGTAGTGGGTCTGACAGGGTGAGGAAACAACTAGTTTGTAAGCGGGTCTGACAGGGTGAGGAAACAATAGTTTGTAGTGGGTCTGACAGGGTGAGGAAACAACTAGTTGTAGTGGTCTGACAGGGTGAGGACACAACTAGTTTGTAGCGGGTCTGACAGGGTGAGGAAACATAGTTTGTGTAGTGGGTCTGACAGGGTGAGGAAACATCTAGTTTGTAGCGGGTCTGACAGGGTGAGGAAACAACTAGTTTGTAGGGGTTGAGGGGGTGAGGAAACAACTAGTTTGTAGCGGGTCTGACGGGGTGAGGAAACAACTAGTTTGTAGCGGGTCTGACAGGGTGAGGAAACAACTAGTTTGTAGCGGGTCTGACAGGGTGAGGAAACAACTGGTCCAATTACCTTGTGTGGCCACTGGAGGGAGTGCTCCATTTAGAAATCCCCCACTTCACTCTTTGAGTGGAATATAAATGTAAAGTTTGACAGGGAGGTGACCCAGCATGCTGCTCTTTGGACTTAATGTAGTTCTACTGGATATAGTTCCTCCACTTCAAAAGTGTTTGGTCATTGAGTATTCCAAACTTTTGGAACACCTTCCACCTTCCTAATATTGAGTTGCACCCCTTTTCCCCTCAGAACAGCCTCAATTCGTCAGGACATGGACTCTGCAAGGTGTCGAAAGCGTTCCACAGGGATGCTGGCCCATGTTGACTCCAATGCTTCCCACAGTTGTGCCAAGTTGGCTGGATGACCTTTGGTGGTAGACCATKCTTGATACACACGGGAAACTGTTTAGTGTGAAAAACCCAGCAGCATTGCAGTTCTTGACACAAACCGGTGCGTCTGGCACCTACTACCATACTCTGTTCAAAGGCACTTAAATATTTTGGCTTGCCCATTCACCCTCTGAATGGCACACACACACAATCCATGTCTCAAGGCTTAAAAATCCTTCTTTAACCTGTCTCCTCCCCTTCATCTACACTGATTGAAGTGGATTTAACAAGTCACGTCAATAAGGGATCATAGCTTTCACCTGGTCAAAGTGTCATGGAAAGAGCATGATTTTGTAGATTCAGTCAATGACCCATAGATTCTTGGACCTGTAACGAGAAGAGTACTTGATTTAATACGACTGTTCATCTACTGTTTTCTGTCATGATTTAAATCCAATGTGAGCGATATTTGCCTGTTATTACCTTGAAGTCAACAGCAGACTTCAAGCAGTAGTTGGGGATACAGTAGTGTTTTCTACAAAGACAATGTTTTACATTTTGTTAGTGTACAAACCTGAAGTGTATGAATGTGTTGTAGGGAAGGGATCCAATGGAATGATGCTGTCTTGTCAAGCTCTCTGCTCAATTACTTGTTGCACTCTTATTCTCTCATTGCTTGTCTCGGTCTCTCTGTCTATCACTCATTGCTTGTCTCGGTCTCTCTCTCTCTCATTGCTTGTCTTTCTCTGTCTATCACTTTGCTCTGTACTGTTTCTCTTTCTCTCCCCGGAGTTTGTGCCTTTCTTCTGTTCTCTCGTTTCTTTGGGGTGCTGAGTCCAACACAGCTGTATTTTTGTACATAAATCCTGCACTTTAAATACAATACAGTTGGTATCTAAACTAATCTTGTGGGCTTCCTTTTTTTCCCACATCACAATTCACTGCAAAGAGAGGGGCTCCTTGCCTTAGTACTGCTTTAGGCCTGCACACTCCTCAAACATTGTGCTGTTTCTTCTTTCATTGTTACATTTTCCTCTGCGTAATGCTGTTTCTCTCTACTGCCCCACAGTGACGCTTTAAGGTATGGCCACATTTCTATTTCTTTCACTCCCTCTTCAAACCTTTGGCAATATAAAAAACATCCTATCTTACCTGTATTATGTGTGTCTGTGACAAAAGTCTGAGCTCGCAAATCTTCCTTTTGCAAGCTTGCATTTTATTCTACAATACCAACTAGTTGTATTCTTTTAAGTCTCTGGCTAGTATTACTCCTAGTATTACCGAGCCGTACTTACACTGTAATGGTTTACTTTGTCCTTGCAGGAGATGAAACCTACCAAGACATTTTCCAGGATTTTTCCCAGATGGCTTCAAACGATCCGGAGAAGCTGAATCGCTACCAGCAGTATGACTCGCAGCAGAGGCCATGAGGGAGACRACCTGGGGAAACCGTCTGGGCTTTTTCCTGGTCAGTGCTGTACTCAGCACGAGTATTGGGTCTGTTTCACCTGAACCTCAATGGTGAAGGTGTCTGTTGTATATCACTTTTAATGGGTCTAAAATTGTACATTTTAAAGTTTAAAATGTATACATTTTATTGAGGCTGGACGGCTCAGGATTGTGAACTTAAACAATGTTTTATGAGACTCTGGACCGGCGCCCAGTTTGTAAAACAGTTCACATTTGAACCTGAATGGTACAGTATTATACTTTTTACATAATGGGACAGTTTGGTTCAAAACATAACCATAAACAAAATCAAGTCGAGTCATAATTGTCTATTCTGAATTCATATAAACCAAATAGACCACTCATCGTGTCTTTTGAAGTTTAGTAGGTTTTTACATGTAGATACTTTTTTTAATATATAAAAGAATACACATTTTATTTGTGCTATCAATTTGCTAAAATCGTCCCATTTCAATGTGGTGTTTTGTTGATTAATAAGCAGCACCTTTTGTGATTTTTGGCTATAGTAGTGTGGTTTCACAGCATTGATCTGTTGTATATAAAAATGCAAATGAGACTCATTATGTTAAAAATGAAAGTGAATGTTGATGGCCSAMCMCCCMCCCCCCCCCCCCCCAGGTAGTTGACATATCCTGCCACCTTAATTATTTGCACAAAGTCCCACTTTCCTCGTCAACACTGTTTTGTATGGTGAAACGTTGGAGTGTCAGTTGGTGTGACGTGCTCATGTTGTCGAAGGGTAGGTTTGTCACTCTTGAAAAACCCTTAATGTGGCTCATGCACAGATGTTGATTGTGGGTATTTTGCTGTTCAATTTTTGAGGCAATACTTTTGTTTTGTGTGATTTTTAAGATCTGATTTTCYGTGTTTGTCACCAAGGCCAGTTCTTTGTTTGTTTGTGAAGGAGGGTAATCTGTTATTTTTTGTGTGTGTGTGAGGAAGACAAGCCTTATGTTTTAAAGTATTTCATATTCAATCTTGTTTTAGACCAGAAATAATGACTGTTAAAAAGAGAAAAGATTGCATGTTAGGCCCTTTCTGTAAATGTATGTTTGAATTTATTGTAGTATCCACTTTCTGACATGTCTCACTATCTTATTTTAAACAGTATTATAGCATCCTGTTCATTGGATGGCAAAAAACGACTTCTATAAAATATACCTTGTTTATTAGTATAGCAGTGTATTAGATACACYAACAAGCATGTACCACCTTCCTGGATACATACTACTGTGGCATTGCAATTGCAATATGGGGAGCTCTCTTAGGCCCTGGTTATACTTGGTGCTAATGCTCTCTTAAGCCCTTTTAATACCTGGTGCTATCATTTGCCTTTTGTCCTGATCTTGTCCACATTCTGATAGTGCCCACATTTTTTTAGATGAGTGTAGATGATTAAAGCAACTGATTGTGATCAGATCCTCCTTACCACTTCTGGAGGAGGTCTGTGTAAACAGATCTGGATTGTCAAACCATTTAAATCCACCCTCAAATCATTGACATAGGGCACCATGGACTAAAGGCATCAATATTGGTCTATAACGTAAAATAAAAATTATTATTTTGAGACGATGATCCAATCTAGTGATTGGATCAGATCACATGTAAATTAAATGTGTAACTAGGGATTTCCTTGATTTTTATTGGACTCTTAACTTGTAAACTCTGCCCACTGAGCTTTCATCCAACCAATCAATTTGTCCCAACTACTTCTGTAGGTGGTCAGGAAGATCTGATCAGTGTTTAAGTTTTTTGTTAGCACCAGATATAAACTGGGCTATTCTTAAATAAAACATGGGATACAGATATTGTACAGTTTTTGAATATGCATAAGTTACATCTAAAGTAGTGGTACTTGAATCATTAAATAAGCGCTTGTAAATGCTGATAATATAAAAAGAAAATTACAAGATAAAATTGTCTCCCTATACCACTCAGATATGCATATTATCGATATAATTATGAACTATATTACATTTACTGCAAATCATGGACTGAATTTCTTACTGTTTGTTGTATTGATTTTATAAAGCAATTTTTCGTTCTGATTGTCTGTTTTATTACATTAATTAAAGGGATACTTCACTATTTTGGCAATGATACCATTTTTGTCTGCATCAGTATGAAGGAACTTAGAATTGACTCCCGAAACTACCTCGAACTAGCGTTAGCGCAATAACTGTTAGTCTATTGTATCTACTAGTATACTAGCAGTTACCATAGACATCGTCATTGCGCTAACCCTAGTTAGCAACTTTAAACTGCACACAGAGTTCATCTGACTCTGGGAAAGTAGATAAAGGGCTTCACTCCCAAAATCTTGAAGTATCCCTTTAAGGGCTTTACTCTTATACACAAAATTGGCTTCCATATTTCATGTCCTCATTTTATCCCGGACGCATAGATGTTATCTGATCCTTCTGAGAAATGTTGTCCCCTCTTCCATGCAGAGTGCTTACCTCATGAAGGATTGCTGTWTCTACTTCATAGAAGGCTGGCAAATACACTGAGCAAAAATGTAAACACAACATGCAACAATTTCAAAGATTTCACTGAGTTACAGTTCATAGAAGGAAATCGGTCAATTGAAATTCATTAGGTCCTAATCTACGGATTTCACATGACTGATGGAGGGCATAGGCCAGCCCAGCCAATCAGAATAWTTTTTTCCCCACAAAAGGGCTTTATTACAGAATGAAATACTACTCGGCACCCCCCCTCAGACGAAGAAGCCGGATGTGGAGGTCCTGGGCTGGCGTGGTTACACGGTCTGCGGTTGTGAGGCTGGTTGGATGTACTGCAAAATAATCAAAAACAGAGGTGGCTTGTGGTAGAGAAATGAACATTCAATTGTCTGACAACAACTCTGTTGGACACTACATGTGTTTATGTTCAGTATCCAAACAATGCATGTGTGTCTGAGCCTCTCCAGCCATCCATTCGATGTGCTCACAACAGTGATGTCACAGAGAAGCTATTCTTCCTTTCCCTATGGATCACCTTGTCTCTCCCTCACAAGCCCCGTTTGTACCTGGGGCTAACATGCATCCTTTGTCCTGATCTTGTCCACATTCAGATTGTSCCCACATTTTCGGGAAGGGAAAGGAGATACCTAATTAGTTGCACAACCCGAATGCATTTAACCTGTTGTGGAAATTCTACAAAGGGACACTAAGTCAAACTTAAACGAATCATTCTTTATTAACAGCATGCTGGAGAGGTCACAGTCAAACTTGGATGCATAAAATACCAATCTGAAGTGAGCTTTTCCGGGCCAGTCCGGTTAGTTCTCTAATATACTGCATGATTTAGCTTTTCTTTCATTCACGTGACAGACCAATACTGGTTCATTCACGTGACAGACCAATACTGGTTCATTCACGTGACAGACCAATACTGGTTCATTCACGTGACAGACCAACATCTCACGAGGCTTCTTCTCTCTAAGCTGAGACCTTGAAATTAATTCCATTCCTTTACTTATATTTGTGTATTAGATATTACTGCACTGTTGGAGCTAGAAACACAAAATTTGATTCGATTTTAAACAGATATTTAGTTCTCTAAACAAGGGTCTGGGCGTACTGCCAAAATGCAGATACTGATGGTGAAGATTTGTTCAATCAGTCACTTGTATGAACACACAAATTGGTCATTAGAAAAGCAAACAACATTTTCTTTCACAAACCCAAATCCTCAATCAGAGCTGTGCGGGGGGCTGTCTTAATCGACATTCACGTAATCGTCGGGGGTTAACTGCCTTCCTTAAGGGCAGAATGTCAGATTTTTTTTTTTWWATAATTCAAATCCACGAGCGACCTTTCGGTTACTGGCCCAATGCTACACATGGTATTAAAATGAGTCTGTTTTCCGTCCAATGTGTCTGCATTGTGACCAGATTTCCTTGTCCCTCCCTGTCTGTAAACTATTTGAAAGATATTCTTTCAAAATAATATATATTTTAAGCCACATTAAATCATCATTGATTTATTGCATCAAAATGGTCAACACTTGCCTGCCTGACTAACTCCACAGGTGGTCAGGAAGATCTGATCACAATGTGTCTTTTAATCATCTACACCTGTCTGAAAATGTGGGCACAATCAGAATGTGGACAAGATCAGGACAAAGGATGCATGTTAGAACCAGGTATAAACAGGGCTATAGTGAACATACATCCCTGATGGTGTGTCACCCACTCAATAATTACATTGTTTATTTATCCTGGTGCAAAAATGTAAGGCATCCAGTCCTTTAGTCCTTTCATGAGCAACGGTCCTCACAGCAGACATGTGCATGTTTAGTCTGTTTCAAAGCATTGTCCTGKGCCACATCACAAAACTCCTACCCTGGTCACATACAGTAACTGCTATTGGCAATGGACAACATCTGCCATGTAGGCCTGACTCTATTTAAGATCCTCTAGACGCAGACTCAGCCTGTGCCTGTCGAGCTCCAGACTGGTTGTGGTGGTAAGGGCTCAACTGTCCAGTCTGTACCCAGCCACAGGGCCTGGATCCTGGCCTTTTTTTCTGGGAAGTCTGTGGTGGACTCCCCTGCAGAGAGGCGGAGGGCCGCGGCTGGAGACATTTCCCCTCTATAAAAAGAGAAATGTGCACAAACGCAAAGAGGCCAAGATCCATTAATGTCACTCGCCGCAACGTCCAAGGGTCTCGGTACACTGAGACTGCCAGGACAACATCTACTCCTCCCCCTTCAGGACTACCCCTGGAGGGGGTGGGGGAGTAGATGTAGTCCCTGGAGAGGGTGGGGGGGTAGATGTAGTTCCCTTGGAGGGGGGTAGATGTAGTCCCTGGGGGGATAGATGTAGTCCCGGGGGGGTTAGATGAGTCCCTGGAGGGGGTTAGATGTAGTCCCTGGAGGGGGGTAGATGTAGTCCCTGGAGGGGGGTAGATGTAGTCCCTGGGGGGAGGGTAGATGTAGTCCCTGGGGGGAGGGTAGATGTAGTCCCTGGGGGGGAGGGTAGATGTAGTCCTGGGGGGAGGGTAGATGTAGACCTGGAGGGGGAGGGTAGAGTAGTCCTAAGATGTAGTCCCTGGGGGGGAAGGGGTAGGGGCAGATGTAGTCCCTGGAGGGGAGGGGGTAGATGTAGTCCCTGGGGGGGAAGGTAGGGGCAGATGTAGTCCCTGGAGGGGGAGGGGGTAGATGTAGTCCCTGGAGGGGGAGGGGGTAGATGTAGTCCCTGGAGGGGGAAGGGGTAGATGTAGTCCCTGGAGGGGGAAGGGGTAGATGTAGTCCCTGGAGGGGGAGGGGGTAGATGTAGTCCCTGGAGGGGGAGGGGGTAGATGTAGTCCCTGGAGGGGGAGGGGGTAGATGTAGTCCCTGGAGGGGGAAGGGGTAGATGTAGTCCCTGGGGGGAAGGGGTAGGGGCAGATGTAGTCCCTGGAGGGGGAAGGGGTAGATGTAGTCCCTGGAGCGAAGGGGTAGGGGTAGTCCCTGGAGGGGAAGGGTGGGGGTAGATGTAGTCCCTGGAGGGGGAAGGGTGGGGGTAGATGTAGTCCCTGGAGGGGGAAGGGGTGGGGGTAGATGTAGTCCCTGGAGGGTAGGGGTAGATGTAGTCCCTGGAGGGGATGTATTTTGTCACATTGCTTCGCCTCATCTTGGCCAGGTCGCAGTTGTAAATGAGAACTTGTTCTCAACTGGCCTACTTAACCAAATTAAGTAAATAAAATAAAAATAAGGCCTTAGGATCAGTCCTCTAGTTATTTTGCCATTTGGGTTTTTATAATGATCTTGTAATCGTACACAACATTGCAGACGCCTAAACTGACCTTTGCTCTTAAAACATGCAAAAAAGGAAGCTCCTAAGCCACCAGGAGAACGCCAACTGTCACAAGACAAGGTAATAACTTAAACTACTGGACAAAGAGGCAGAGACTGAGGCCACATGGACAATGGCTTGGCAGGATACAACGGTTCCTCCCTCTCAGACCTCATTAGCGGTAGCCCTTGTTTTGCCCTCACCTCTAACTCTCCGGTCCCACAGCTCAGCGAGCTGACAACACTAACGGGTAGACCGCTCATGAGGTCACTCTGAATGAATGGTTAGGGTTTCATATTTTTGAACTACTTGTGCAAAGAATCCAAACAGTCCTGCCTGTATTTTCTAAATGCTGATGATGAATGGATGGCCGGAGTGAATAGGCACAGTGTTACAGGCATTCTTTCACACCGCAAATCCTCCTCCACACATCCAGGGGGGAGGGGGGGTGAAAAGTGGAGGACGTGTTAGGTACTATACCTTCCACCCCTCCTCTTACTTGCTACTTCATTCTGCAGTTGTGCTGTTTATGTCTCCAGCCCTGGTTCCCAGAATGGGCTGGCCCTGTAGCCCCTCTCCTTTAGAGGAGACTATATTGGGGGGACGGCTCCCTGTCCTCCACACCCAGTGAGCAGCCAGCGGTCAGCCTTTCCAGTGGGACGACCCGTATAGGAAAATGAAGTCCTCACCATCACAGGTCTGGCCTTCAGCTGTTCAGAGGGCCACAGAACACCCCTCTGCCAGGTGTGGGGAACCCAAGCTGGAGAGAGTGAAGGATGGCTTGTCTAGCCGTAGTGACATCCCTCCTTTGGGTCAATTAGCTTTTACCATTAAAACTTTATGGAAGTATAAGATATTATGGCTTCCATATTTCTGTGAGATTTGTAAGGAAGAGTAGCTGCTGCTTTCGCAATAGCGAATGTGGATCCTAATAAAATACCCCTAGACAGCCTCATCTTCCACACTGGCCTTGGTGRTTGTGCCAGCCCTCAGAGAGCAGAAACCCAATACGTCTGAGGTTGACAGAAGAGGACATTTGAGGTGTTTGTTTCAGCGGTCGCAGAAGCTTTGAGAGTCCAAAAACCTTGCTGAACAGAACCTAACCAGCTGCAAAAGCAACATGACTCCTGTTGCGGAGGGTGACTGGAATCAAACATACAGTAAGCCATTCATGTAAAACACAGGAGAGCTAGCTCTCGTAAGAGCAGCTACTCGTGATGCAAACTAGACTCATGTCATTGGTACAGTATTTCTCTGCGATTGTACTATGGACATTTATTTTTAATATAGCCAAAACATGTCTTCCATCCTCCAATGCAAATGTAATGGATTAAGGAAGAGTTCTGAGCTCAGCTGCAATAGTTGATTGTAACTGTTGATTGTAACTGGGGGGGGTATAGTATATTTGAAAATAACATTTGTCAAGCACTTCAGAAGAAATGGCGACGGAGGCAAACTAACAAACCAAGCATATTCATCACATCACAGAGGCATGAAAAACAAACCACAGCATATTCATCACATCACAGAGAGGCATGAAAACAAACCACAGCATATTCATCACATCACAGAGGCATGAAAACAAACCACAGCATATTCATCACATCACAGAGGCATGAAAACAAACCACAGCATATCATCACACTACGGAGGCATGAAAACAACGCAGCATATTCATCACATCACAGAGGCATGAAAACAAACCAGCAGCATATTCATCACATCACGACACAATAGATTGTCTCTTCATATTTTCCTAGAAGATGCTTGTCTCAATGGGAGGTCTGACTGATGTACCCTGCCTTTTAGTTCAGAGATACTAGGATTTTGGACATCAGCCTAGATCCACAACATCCCACCCGTTAGATCTCAAGTCTCATTGAGGAGTCAAAACAGTCTGCCCTGTCCAGAGTTCCATGGACCGCCTGCATGTCACTCGCTGGCCTATTAAGTCAAGCAAACACGCTGGGGCCTTAACCCTGCCTTCAGCTCCATAACCACACAATCAATTTAACAACCATCCCCTCCGACGACTCCATTGGCCCATCCTGACCTGGTGGGACTGCTTGTTTGCCTAAACAACATGAGAGCTGTTGAGCCGCAATCATTTCATCGACACTTACTCACCAACGTTCCCAACAGACGGTGACTCCACGGGCGAGAAGGCCAAAGGTATGCTCGTTCCTTCTCTCATTCATCAGTATGCTGAAAAGACACTGGAGGCGCCAGTCTACCGCCTGGCCATAACTGTTCCCCAGGGTTCACGGCTTGGCCTGGCTGGACGCCACATCACGAGTAACTTTTCGCCTTGTATGGTGTTGGGCATATTGTCCCCGTTGGGAAATGACGCTGAGGAGTTCCACTTCTAACACCAACTACATCACAGCCCACCAATTTTAGAACTGATGTTGCGCCAGTTATCGATTCATGAAGACAAGTTTGTGTTTTAGAACTTAAGGTTACAGGACAGGTTCAGGTCACAGAATAAGGCCATGGTTAGAGTGGGTTACCTATAGAATTATTCCATGTGGCAGTACTGGGGTCATAAAGAACCATTGCTGCTGATGATGGAAAGGGTGTGTGTGCCAACATCTCATTACTCTGTTTAATTACTTGGTCAGATAAGTGAGTGCCAAGGATGGCATGTTGAAGAGAAAAGCTGAGGCAAAATAAACAAAGAAAATGTGAACTACTTCAGATTTACAAGGTTCTTCCAGGAATTTAGATTTTCCACTTTTTCCCCCCAGAAATCTACAATATCCCACCCGCATAGAACAGACATACGGGAAGTGAAACATTGGCGGTCATCTCATCTCCTTTGGGAAACAGGGTGGAGAAGGGAGGCTCAGAGTATGACTAAACATTTCCTCGTGTCAATTGGGGACTACAGGCTGTTACAACTTCCTGTGGCATGTTTGAGGTTCAGTTGTCCCAGTATGACGTGTCACCTTTCCAACAGCCAGGAAGCTCAGATTCAAACTCTCAGACAGCTCTGCAAGCGTTATACCAAAATACATTTGTTACTCACCAAATATGGAGTTTCACTGAGCAAATATCTTCATTTACTCCTGTATGTACTTCCAAAAAAAGTCTAAATAAAAATGTACAAGCAACTGGAAAAAAAGGTCTCTTCAGCACCTCCAATGTATTGAGCTGTTGTCAGTGTCATTGGAGGGGCTGAATAGACATTTTTTAGGTTGCTTGTAAAAACAAATATAGAAAATAATAATTTGGAAGTACGTAACGGGAGTAAATAAAGATAGTTACTTAGCGAAACTCCATATTTGGTCAGTAATTAACATATTTTGACATAACGCTTGCAGAGCAGTTGGAGGACACTGGGTTACCTATAGAATGGGCGTTATGTGTTAGAGATGTCGTCCTTGCTCCAGTATCTGTGTGTTAGAGATGTCATCCTTGCCCCAGTATGTGTGCGTTAGAGATGTCGTCGATGAGTATGACGCGTCTCCTCTTTAACGCCCAGGAAGCTCAGATTCAAATTCCCAGTGTCCTCCATTAAACTGAGTAATCAGGGGAGATGGGCCTTGGTCAAGGAGGTGACCAAGAACCCAATGGTCACTCTGACAGAGCTCCAAAGTTCCTCTCTGGAAGGTTCTCCCATCTCCACAAAGACAAATATCTCTGCAGCACTCCTTTATGGTAGTGGCCAGACGGAAGCCACTCAGTAAAAAGGCACATGACAGCCGGCCCAGAGTTTGACAAAAGGCACCTAAAGGACTAAGACCATGAGAAACAAGATTCTTCTGTCTGATGAAACCAATATTGAACTCTTTGGCCTGAATGCCAAGCATCACATCTGGAGGAAACCTAACACCATCCCTATGTTGAAGCATGGTGGTGGCAGCATCTTGCTGTGGGGATGTTTTTCAGCGGCAGGGACTGGGAGACTAGTCGGGATCGACGGAAAGATGAACAGAGCAAAGTACAGAGATCCTTGGTGAAAACCTGCTCCAGAGCAGTCAGGACCTCAGACTGGGTCGAAGGTTCACCTTCCAACAGGACAACAACCCTAAGCACACAGCCAAGACAACGCAGGAGTGGCTTAGGGACAAGTCTCAATGTCCTTGAGTGGCCCAGCCATAGCCCGGACTTGAACCCGTTCGAACATCTCTGAAGAGACCTGGAAATAGCTGTGCAGCAACAACGTACGGAGTAACGGGTCTGAATACTTACGTAAATGTGATATATATTTTTTGAATACATTTGCTCACATTTCTAAAAACCTGTTTTTGCTTTCTCATTATGGAGTATTTGTTAGTAGATTGATAAGATGTTTTAATTATTTTAATCAATTTTAGAATAAGGCTGTAACGTAATAAAATGTGGAAAAACTCAAGGGGTCTGAATACTTTCCAAAAGCACTGTAGATTAACATTTTCTGCATGCACTCAATGATACAGTAGCAAAAGCACATAGCAGCTGGTACATATAACATAACGTTTAATTTGATTAGGAGCATTGAAATGCTCCCCTGACAAGCAGGAAGATGGAATGACATACTTTTTTTGTTTAGTTTCCCCCCCCATTGTAGGGGCATCACATAGGAAAARAATTATCTTGTAATCAGGTGCACAGTAGACTTAACCAACCAGGGCTGTATTTCTTTAACCTTGTTTGACACATTGTGGTGATAGACCACAGCTGCATGGGCTAGTGTTACTAAATAGCTGCGGTAGAAAGGACTATAGTGAGGAGGAATAACCATGGATTGTTTTCAAGCAGTGAAGCACACTTCTCTCCCCCAAAATAGYTGAGGTCAAACATTTGTAGCTACATAAAATGAACTAAGTTAATCGTTTTCCGACATGCAACACATTCTATGGCGGCTTCATGTCACCCCACTTGTTTTGTTAATTCTTGCACAGCAGCATTTCATGTGAAACTCTCATCTTTTCCCCCCAGATGGTAATGTAATAAAGAGGGCATATATTAAAACACTAACGGCCTTAAAGTATTAAGATCAGTTGCGTCTAATGTTACATTTTCAACCGTTAGCTCCATAAACCCAACTGTCATTCCACAGGTTTTCATAAACAACCGAACCCAACTTGGGAAACAAACACCGTGTCACTTAAACTCAATGTGGAACATCCTCATCTAGTTCTCCGTTAACGGTTCGCACTTCGCAGCCAAAGACTAAAACGTCCGTTGAGATGTCTACATTTATGTTTTATTTATTTGTTTAAATCTGACTTGTATGTCTAAGAGTGTAGGCCCTTGTGCATTCAATGTGAGTGTGTGTTCAAGCCATGGGTACGGTAAGGAGACTTCAGCAGTGTGATGGGGAGACTGTTCACTGTGTTTTGTGTAAGCTAGACTGGGCAGAATAATAGCAGGCTGGTGGCCAGGCTGTGATGAAACACTGGAGAATGTAAACCATCCTAAACGTGTAGGATTAGGGGGATTACACTATGTASACACAGCACACGCAGGAAAAAGAATAAGCACACATGCTCCACTTTTTTATTTTATTGTACTGACAGAAAATGATACCATTTAACAAGAGAATGTCAAACATTCCCTGTCTGACAAAGGGGGCCAGGATAGGGAAGGAACATGTAAAATAAGTAAGGGGCAGGAGACAAAGAGGTGCATGCTGGGATGTGAAGATTCTTCCTGTAGAAGCCTGGTAACGTCACCTGTGGAACCAAAAGGACAGAGCGGTTAGGATACCACCTGACCAGGCTCTGTTTGATCACAAAACACCCCTAATTCATWACTTTTTTTTTTACAGGAAAGTTTTGTTAATTAGGCATATCTATATTCAAATGTTTATTAAATGACAATGAACTTTTAATTATCATAATTTAAAGACAGTCATTACAGTAACTGTACAGCGAAAAATCTTACTTTTAAAAGTTCATATTCCATTAACTCGTAACCAACTAATGTTGACCAAAGCATAAATTGGAGAAAAATAAACACACAAAAAATATTTAAAAAAATACTCAAACTTGTATGTCAGATAATTTAAAAAATGCCTGCCATTTCCTCAGAGGATGTCCTCCTCCTGAGGAGGATGAGTTGGACAATCAGCAGACTACTCACATTAATATTTTCAATTACAGGTATATTACACCCACACCATTCCAACACACCATTCCAACACAGAAAATATGCTTTTTAACATAATCAATTACAATTTTTTTGGAAGGAAAACTATTTCACCTAGAACTCTGGAAACATTGGACAGTTTGAGATTTTTTTTTTTATATTGACCACAGTGGTGTTTTTGAAATCAACTTACTCGCAGAGCAGGAGCATTTCTGATCCCAAAGGGCATGACAATATCTAAGCATAATTTTAGATTTTTTAACATACTCTGTATAACCCTGGGAGGTAAAATGGGGATCAAGACAAACATAACATTGTGCTGATGGCCAAAAATGACAAAACAATCTAGCTCGGCTCTCTATGCCGTGCAATTACAGATGGAGGGTTTGCCCTCAGGGGGGGTGAGGTTTGGCGACGGCAGCACTGTTTACATTCCATAAGCACTGATTAACGTGAGCCAGGTTAGGCATGGGAACAAGAACCCAAAGACCTGCACACTGTACCATTACCTCTCTCTGAACCATCAATGTGGCATAGCTACTCTGAGACTGTTGCCTGTATAATTACAAGGCGATGCTGAATATTCAGGCTGCTTGATCCTGAAAGTTTTGAGTTCTCGCACAAAGCGGGAGGAATGGTCGTTATATTTACCCCTAGGCTGCGGATACGTGTTTAGCACTATGACCCATCTACAGCATTTGCTCAACAAAACATGTTTCTAAGCAAAAACCCACACTTTCAGAGTGAACCCATTCAAAAAAAATKTATCTGCAAACAATCAATTGTACCCAGATCCATCATTTGGTAAACACTGGTGCAGGACACATACCTTTTGCTTGGAGGACGTTCACTCGTCAACGTACTCGAAGGACTCGGGGGCCTCGGGCTCCTGTTCCTCCTCCTCGATCTTGGGGCCGTGGGCAGAGACAGGCTCCACCAGCTCCTCCTCTTCCTCGCTGGTGTCCTTCATGATGATGATGCCGCCGGTGTGCAGCTGGAGACAGATAGGGGACACGGACATGAGCGACTAAGCTTTTCGACCAATGAATGATGGGTGTCTTTTAATTTATTTTTTTTATCTCTGGGGGCGCGGGTGTCGTATTATACACACAACACCTTGTCTGCCTCCCCAACTGAGTCGTACACCCGTCAAACATCACCCGCACCACAATAACCTCAACTCGAATTCAGAGAAGACACTGCACCCCATATTGTTTAAAATCTCACCCACTCTTCACTGTCAACACGGAGTAGCATGCTTATGCAACAGTTGGACACATTTAACAAGGCTTATGTCCATGTAAACCTCTGAAGCCGAGAAGTGAGGAACGTGCAAACAGGTGTTTATAACGCTGAAGAGGAGAAGTGGGGAACTGCAACAGGTGTTTATAACGCTGAAGAGGAGAAGTGAGGGACTGCAACAGGTGATTATAACGCTGAAGAGGAGAAGTGAGGGACTGCAACAGGTGTTTTATAACTCTGAAGCCGAGAGGAACTTTCAAAACACTACACAGACGTGGTGAGGGATTACACAGTGAAGAGATTCATCATGACTGCAAGAAAGAACAGGTATTTTCCCCCCCAGTCTGCCTGTGAAGATTTTGAGGGGATGGTTGTCTCGTCATACTCTGTGAGCACATTGCCCTTGCAGTGGTTGTACAGTACATCATGCAGCTTGGTTAACACTAAATCATTTAGAGATATGGTCAGGTCCAGACTAAAGCATCAGGTATGGTGAGCACTGTCCAGACTAGATTTTAACTCTTACATTATCTCTGGGAAGCTAAGTAGCACTAACTTACTCACAGACCACACTACAAGACCTTTGGAACAGTTGCCGTGTGCTCGTATTGCCTTCTATGGAATAGGTGAAATGGAATCATCACAATATGGAGGGAAGGTCTGTGGGAGGCACACCCTGGCCCCACAACAATGGATCGCTTTGTGTTAAAACACCGCCTTCCCAAAAAAATTAAATACTAAAAAGTTTTAGAAGACAGACGAGAGCAAAAACACTCAAGTATCATATGATATGACCCATGATGCATTGCTCTCAGCTCGACGTTTGTTGATTTGACATTTAACCAAACGATAGTCCTCTTTATAGGAGTGGGATTAGGATAAGTGTGTGGGTGACTGCATATCTCATGTTATTTACTGTGGAAAGCTGTCAACATTTTGCGCAGGGCCAGAGTACAGAGTGGTTTATTGTCCGGCAACTTTAAGACTCCGTGGATCTAACCGGGGCTTGGTTGGAAAGACGAATAAAAGATGGCTAATGAAAGACAGCTTCAACGCTGGATCCAGAAGCTAAAAAAAAAAAAAAAACGAACCGAAAACCTATATTTTTTACCAAATTTAAGTTATCACAAAACCATCACCAACAGGTCCGGACCATCACCATCAAGGCTAAAATAAATTAAACATACGTAATGCAACACTTCTGTCAATAGGAGGATAAACATCTTACAAATAATTTCCCACGGATACAGTGCATTCAGAAAGTATTCAGACCCCCTTCACTTTTTCCACAATTCATTACGTTACAGCCTTATTCAAAAATGGATTAAATAAAATCCTCAATCTACACACAATACCCAATAATGACAAAGTGAAAACAGGTTTTTCGCTACTCAGACACTTTGCTATGAGACTCGAAATTGAGCTCAGGTGCATCCTGTTACCATTGATCATCTTTGATGTTTCTACAACTTGATTGGAGTCCACCTGGGGTAAATTCAATTGATTGGACATGATTTGGAAAGGCACACACCTGTCTATAAGGTCCTATAGTTGACAGAGCATGTGAGAGCAAAAACAAAGCCATGACGTCGAAGGAATTGTCCGTAGCACTCCGAGACAGGATTGTGTCGAGGTACAGATCGGGGGAAGGGTACCAAAAAATGTCTGCAGCATTGAAGGTCCCCAAGAACATAATGGTCTCCATCATTCTTAAATGGAAGAAGTTTGGAACCACCAATACTCTTCCCAGAGCTGGCTGCCCAGCCAAAATGAGCAATAGTTCCTCTGTGGAGATGGGAGAACCTTCCAGAAGGACAACCATCTCTACAGCACTCCACCAAATCAGGCCTTCATGGTAGAGTGGGCAGACGGAAGCCACTCCTCAGTAAAAGGCACATGACAGCCCGCTGGAGTTTGCCAAAAGGCACCTAAAGGAATCTCAGACCATGAGAAACAACATTCTCTGGTCTGATGAAACCAAGATTGAACTCTTTGGCCTAAATGCCAAGAGTCAATTCTGGAGGAAACCTGGCACCATCCCTATGGTGAAGCATGGTGGTGGCAGCATCTTGCTGTGGGGATGTTTTTCAGTGGCAGGGACTGGGAGATTCAGGAACGAGGGAAAAATAAACGAAGTGCAGAGAGATCCTTGATGAAGTTCTGAGCGCTCTGGAGCAGGTTCTCAGACTGGGGCGACGGTTCACCTTCCAACAGGACAACGACACGAAGCRCACAGCCAAGACAACACAGGAGTGGCTACGGGACAAGTCTCTGAATGTCCATGAGTGGCCCAGCCAGAGCCCAGACTTGAACCCATTCGAACATCTCTGGAGAGACTTGAAAATAGCTGTGCAGCTGTGTGTCCCCATCCAACCTGACAGAGCTTGAGAGGATCTGTAGAGTAGAATGGGAGAATCTCCCCAAATACAGGTGTGCCAAGCTTTTAGCGTCATACCCAAGAAGACTCGAGGCTGTAATCGCTGCCAAAGGTGCTTCAACAAAGTACTGAGGAAAGGGTCTGAATACTTATGTAAATGTTATATTTCCATTTTGTCTTTTTTCTACATTTGCAAACAGTTTTTGCAGTGATGTCCTTGTCCCATTGCGCACTAGCGACGCCTGTGGCGAGCCGGGTGCAGTGCACGCTGACACGGTCGCCAGGTGTATGGTGTTTCCTCCGACCCATTGTTGCAGCTGGCTTCCGGGTTAAGCGGGCATTGTGTCAAGAAGCAGTGCGGCTTGGCTGGGTTATGTTTCGGAGGATGCACGGCTCTCGAGCATCGCCTCTTCCGAGGCTGAAGACAACTGAGCACATGGAGAGGAACACAGCAGAGAACCTGAAACGGCATTAACTACCATCGTTGCTGAGTGGGTGGGGGACAGCAGTAAGGTGAGTGCCGTCTACTAGGTAGCCAGGACTGCAGCAGATTGAACTGCACTGTCTGGTAGGTAGCCAGGACTGCAGCAGATTGAACTGCACTGTCTGGTAGCTGCAACAGATTGAACTGCACTGTCTGGTAGGTAGCCAGGACTGCAGCAGATTGAACTGCACTGTCTGGTAGGTAGCCAGGACTGCAGATTGAACTGCACTGTCTGGTAGGTAGCCAGGACTGCGAGATTGAACTGCACTGTCTGGTAGGTAGCCAGGACTGCGGTAGATTGACACTGCACTGTCTGGTAGGTAGCCAGGACTGCGTAGATTGAACTGCACTGTCTTGGTAAGGTATAGCCCAGACTGCAGGCCAGGACTGCAGCAGATTGAACTGCACTGTCTGGTAGGTAGCCAGGACTGCAGCAGATTGAACTGCACTGTCTGGTAGGTAGCCAGGACTGCAGTAGATTGAACTGCACTGCCCACTAGCGGTCATAAGCAGGACCATATCTGAATTGTGAATTCATGCCATTTTATGATTTTTTAACCCCAGTTTAAAAAAGATAATGTGTCACATCCCTACCAGAAACACACTTTAAAAAAGTCACATGCGTTCACAGACTCACACACCAACAGTACGTACCGGTTTGAAGGGCTGGTAGCGGCACGTCTCGGGCATGTTGAGCACTTTGAGCTGGGCGGGCATCACTCTGGCTGGGTTCTCCATCAGCTGGAAGTTGGGCTCGGGTTCCTTCTTCTTCTCYTTCTCYTTCTCYTTCTCCTTCTCYTTCTCCTTCTCTTTCTCRTCATCTTTCTTTTCCTTCTCAGCCTCCTGTACCTCCTGAGAATCCAACAAATAGAATGTTAAGCGTTTTCCCTCCCTTTTCCTGAGGAAAACCCACGACTCAGTGAGTCCGCAATGATGATAAAAAAGATGGCGATGGCAGTAAGGGTCACCTCGGAATAAAGTGTGCCTTCATTTCATACGTTTCCTGACACCACCAAAAAGCTTAAAAATCTGGAAGACGTGTTTATCTTGAGATGGGTGATACACTCCTTATTGGTTGTCTTGCACTTGGTGGCCAGTGATTTGTTAGCCTCTCCCTGCCTCCTATCTGTCCCCTGCCCAGGTCTCCCGGCTGCTACCACAAGGCCCTGAAAACTGGACCATAGGTGTGCAATGACTTGTATCAGCACTCCTGTTTGTCTACGTGTGTGTGTGTGTGTGTGTGTGTGTGTGTGTGTGTGTCAACTAAAAACAACACACTTCCACACAGTGTTTGTGTGAGAGAATAAAACAAATCTCCACTGTCCAATGCCTTTGGTTAAAACTAACACACTGATATAACCGAGGGTTAAAATACTCCCCCCTTCTCATTAACCCCAATGACACCAAGCCCAATCAATCAAAGTGAGCGGATCCAACTTTGCCTGAGATCGCAGAGCCATCCCTCAGCGAGGACGTGAAATCTAGCATGGCGGACGCCATCAAACATAGCGATAATGCCCAGCGGTCAACATCCCACTGAAAGCAATACTGGCACTGGGTTGACAGGGGCTGTCGGTAATGGTATGTATTCCAGCCGTGTGCTTCATGGATAACTTGGTCCCATCAGGGGAGAGGGGCTGGGGGACCTTGCCAGGGCTGACAGATAGCTGCTCCTTAAAGGGATACTTCACTAATTTCCTGAGAACTGCTATTTTAAAAGGCCTAGTTCACTCACATTTCTTAAGAACTGCTACGTTAACCCATAAAAGTCTAAGGGGGGGGGGTTCTTCGATTCCTGATTTGAAATTTAAAGACCCCTTGAAGTATAAAAACATTTTTGTTTAGTTATTTGAATAAAACATTTTTGGGGGCCTTTTAGCCCATACAAACACATTGAATAACAGATTCACTACATGGAACGACAGATAGTCCCCCCCCAAAAAAAAAATCTAAAGGAAGTTTGTTCTGAAGTGTCTGTTATAACATTTGTTGTTCTTTTATTTTCTGTATTTTCATGTGGTCATATTAGTTTGTAGGCCAAACCGTTCGGACAATACAGACGTTTTTTTCGTGAGAAGACTGATTTTGGGGATGTCTCATGGTCTGACAACACCGCTGTAGCTCGACCACCTTCCACCTCAGAAGGCCGCCATTGGCAGATGCGGTGGACTTAACGTGATGCTCATGAAAAGAAAACACGGATCTCTCTAGTTTAAACTGATGGGCTTTTTTTTTTTATTACGCCAATTCGATTTCAGCGAGAGTTAACTCAAGATTTCCTGAGAAAACTTCTCTGCATTGTTGGTTAAGGGCTTGTAAGTAAGATTTTCACTGTAAAGGTCTACACACCTGTTSTATTTGGCACATGTGACAAATAAAAATGTGAATTGATTTTGAACTGCTACTTTAAAAAAAGGGACAGTTGACTCATTTCATTGATGGTTCTTACCTTTGAAATGGTCTCCTCTGCAGTAGTATGTGTGCCTGGACAGTACATCTGACATAAGAAGCTTTGTGGGATACTGAGTGAAATATTAGTGACGGAAGTTGCAGACTGCAGAGGACCGACACGTTAAGGGAGACTGTTTTCAGGTCTTTGAACCATTAGTTCCTCACAACCAATTACACAGATCATTCCTCAATAGGCTGGTCAATATGAGCAGAGATCTGTTGTTTTGGACAGGGGCTACCGGATTCTTGCTTGAGGAAGGTTAAAAACATCTACATAGAAAGCAAGACTTAATTTGAGGGGGGAAAATGGAGGAAAAATGAATAAAAAATTGAAAGTGGTCTCTATGAGGCTGGCCGTCCTATGAAATGATTTTGTGTTCATACACTCACTACTTCCATCTTCTCCTCCTCTTTCTCCTTCTTCTCCTTCTCTTTCTCCTTCTTCTTAGCTTTGGCTGTGATGGAGAGCACAGCAGTAGACACCTATAATGGAGGAAGAGAGAGACTAAATGAAGTGTTGGCACAGAAATAAAAAGGCACTGAGGGGCAATCATAAAACCTCTTAAAATACACGACACAAGTGAACTAAAAATATCTGCAGTTTTTTTTTGTACGTTATTAAAATGTACCCATGTTCTAAAATGAGCCAAGACTTGGGCTGAGTAGCCAAAATAACACGGTCTCAGACTGACAATATGGAAATGAGAATTCAAAAGGGACTCTAATAACTAAACCCTCCAAGAAAATGGATCTTGGCTGAGGACACTTCATTCAGGATGACCGTGAGAAGCAGCGAATGCGATTTCAGTCGATCAAAACAGGGTGACGTCACTATTGGGGGACTCTCACCTTCTCCTTCTCTTTCTCCTTGGGTACCTCCAGGGCCGGAGGGTAGGCGAAGGTGGAGGGCTTGCAGTTGGAGCGGTACTGCACCTTGGGCATCTGGACAGGGAAGACAACAGTGTGGTGGTCAAACATCAATAACAAGCGATGGTAGTAAAGTCCTGCCCAGCACCCTATGAAACGTGATGTTCCGGGTTCACTTACAAATCTCTAGCTTAAACTGACACATTTTGATGGGGATCTAAAAAAAAATGCTAATTAGATTCCCGTGGGGGCACGGACATCAACTCCAGGGGCTAAAGTGTGAGAGGGAAGGGAAACTGAAAAGTGTTTCTCTGACTGCTGTAGCAGTAGGTGACTTCACCTGAGAGAAAAGTCTGGCACGGATACAGTGGGACGGGAATGACATGGATACAGTGGGGTGGGAATGAC
>NC_036866.1:3958493-4030944 GCF_002910315.2 Salvelinus sp. IW2-2015 | reverse complement strand
TCAGAGAGGAAGGTAGCGTGAATTAGAGTGTAGCGGATCACCTCACAAGTGTCAACCGTTGGTGAACGCCATTATCTTTGGAGTGTTAGATCACATTCAAGATCACTGGCGTTTGTATGCTGCACCACTTGTTTTTATCACCATTGGTTAAGAATGGAAAGGAGGACCACCAAGGGTGATTCTTATTGGCTATACTTCGTCCTGGTACGATAACGGTACACGCATATCTTCCCCATGTGAACTTTGGTATTTGTTGTCTGAGCTTCAAACATAGTCCGAGAGGTTTGTGATGATTTCTAGTTGGTGATCCGTCGTATCTCGAGATATATAGACTACAGTTTGGGTGTGCTTGTCCCTTCTAAACATCGGGCGTTGTTGTTGCTGTTAGGGTCTGAGAGCTGTGATATGTTGTGCGCTATGACATTTGTTGAGGTGTGTTATCTGTCTGCTAGGTTTTCTCCGTGTAGATTGGTGTTCGCATGATATGTAAGGAGTTGGTTTATTTTCTGAAGTCTTCTGCTCATCTTTTGTTTTAGTATAGGAAGTGTTTTATTCAACTAGAAGAAGGAATGCAATCCCATTCCACAATTAAAAGGAAGTGAATGACTTAAGGTTAGAGTTAGATTAGGAACGAAAGGGGTTTTTTTAGGGGGTTTGAGGTAGGTAATGGTTTCAGCAGTTGGGTTATAACGGGCAATCTGCAGTGCTGACACAAATGAAATGATATGTACCCGGCATTGATTGATTGAAGCACAAACTTGTAAATGCCTCACATAGCTTAGTTCAAAAAATAGCAGGTACTTCCTCTTTAGTAATACGGCGGGTGCTGGCCTTCTTTAGTTAAGCGGGTGATGCCTCTTTAGGTATAACAGCTGCTGCCCTCTTTAGTATACGGCAGGTGCTGGCTGCCTCTTTAGTATAAAACAAGCGTTGCTGCCTCTTTAGTAATAGCAGGAAGGTGCCCCCCTGCTCTTTTAGTTATCAGCGGTTTGCTGCCCTCTTTAGTATAACAGGTGCTGGCCTTTTTAGTATAGGCGGGTGCCTGCTCTTTAGTATAACAGGCAGGTGCTGCCAGTCTTTAAGTATAGCCGGGGTGCTGCCTCTTTAGTATAACAGGTGTGCTCTTTAGTATAAGCCATGTGGCCTGCCTCTTTCAGTATAAACAGGCATGGAACAGGCAGTGTGCTTGGTGCTGCTTTAGTATGCGGGTGTCTGCCTCTTTAGTATAACAGTGCTGATGGTGCTCTCCTCTGGCTGCCTCTTTAGTATAATAACATGTGCTGCCGTCTTTAAGTATAGGGGTGCGCCTCGTTTAGTATAAGATAAGGTGCTGCCGTCTTTAGTATAAAACAGGTGGCTGCCTCTTTAGTATAACCAGAGCATACATCGCTGTGGCTTGCCTTCTTTTAGTATAACATGTGGCTGCATGGATACAGTGGGACGGGAATGACATGGATACAGTGGGTTGGGAATGACATGGATACAGTGGGTTGGGAATGACATGGATACAGTGGGTTGGGAATGACATGGATACAGTGGGTTGGGAATGGCATGGATACAGTGGGGTGGGAATGACATGGATACAGTGGAGTTGGGAATGGCATGGATACAGTGGAGTTGGGAATGACATGGATACAGTAGTGTGGGATGTTTACCTTGAGGTCCTTGTTGAGTCCGATAATGGCGGTGGGGGTGAAGGCCAGGGAGAGGAAGTGGGAGAGGGGGAACCAGAACCAGAACTGGGTGAACACCAACAGGCCCACTACTGATGGCATGTGGGTGTGGCCCGTCCTGGACTGCAGGGAGATGGTGACGTTACGGCCACCTGCACACAAAGAAGGGGGCAGGGAAGTAGAGTTTTTACATTTCACTTTGATATGTATTGCTTCCATTATAACACTCAAATCTCATTTTATTACTTTGGTACCTACTATGGCTTTATATGATGTTATGGTGGGTTCCTCTACTGTCATGCTTATAAAGGCTGTGTCCCTAAGGGAAGTTTGGCCAAAATAATTACACTATAAAAAGAATAGGGTGCCCTCAGGGACGCAGACACAAACAAGAAGTGAATAATGAGGGGTTAATTAACTAACTTACTACACTGACAAAGCCAGCCATTTCACTAAATCATCGTGATTACTCCTAATCCCAGGCCAAGGGCCTCACTAACGTTTCCATGAGTCATTTATGACCTTTAAACTTAACAAGATAAAAAAAATGTGAACAAAATGCCGGTAAAACAATGATCTGGCATGGCTAGTGTGAGGTAATAAAGCCTTTTCCAGTGTACAAAGGGGGTCAAGGGCTAGGGTGCAGACAAGTAGAACAATAGACCTCCTTTGCCCTCTGGGAGACCACTAGGGAGAAGAGGATGAAGGGAGCTAGGGAGTTGGAGGAAGAGGGTTGCAGAGGAGTGACAGGATGGATGAAAAGGGGCTTGGAATCAGTGTTGGGAGGTCCTTCCCCAATCCTCATACAAACATTGTAAAAACTCCCGTCAAAACAAGAGTTACTAAGGAGGAAACCATTGATTAAAATACATTATTACAGCAGAGACCGCTGGAAATGTTTCCAATGTGAAATCAGATCAGACAATGGTGGTTGAATCACGGGACGTTTTCATTTAAACAGACCTACCGCAGCTCAGTTGACTTTTTTTTAAAAGGTAATTACAGTGATGACTTCTGGGTGATTTGATAACTTTATTTTGATGGCTGAAATGGCCTCCTAATACCCCGAACAAATTGATTTACTGGTTGCCAGAGTGACTCACAGATTCTAGTTGCGCCCAACTAATGAGAGCACACACACACACACACACACCAACACACACACACACACATCACCACACACACACACACACACACCACACACACACACACACACACCCACACACCCACACGAGGTCTCTTAAAACTTAATGCAGCGTGACAGCCCAGTGTGCCAATTCTACGAGGGGGAAGGAGACGCCCGCGTGGCAGCATCCAAGCTCTGGCTTCCTCGAGCACAGATCAAATACAGTAAAAGCCTAAATTACATCACGAGAGGCAGCTAGAAACACGGTGCACGGTGCAATGCACCCGGGGTCCATTAGAGAATATTTCCTCATTTGGGAAAAATATCACAAGGCATGGGTATAGCTGAATGAAAAGGACAGCCTTCAACGCAGACCCGGAGAAGCAGCACATGACCAAGGTACAGTAACAAACCACTGGTATCCTGGGGTATTTTGTCAATCCTACTTATGGCAGTGAATTTTTATTCCCGTGCGAAAAGGACCATCCTTTCCCAGATCCAAGTGTATTGATGTAATTCCCGAGATCAACTAGCATTTTCCGTGATCGCATAAGTCCTTCGGCACAACAGAGCGAGGGATTTCTGTCGCTCTGACAAAAACGTCTAAATGATAAATATATATATATTTTTAAAGGCTATAGAATGTCTACTAATTGATCAACGTGTGTATTTTAAAAGCTATGAAAAAAGGGCATTATAACAGTCACTGAGTGTACAAAACATAGAACAGCTGCTCTTTCCATGACAGACTGACCAGGTGAAAGCTATGATCCTTATGATGTCACTTGTTAAATCAACTTCAGTCAGTGTAGATGAAGGAGAGGAAACAGGTTAAAGAAGGATATTTTATCCTTTGAGCACATATTTTTGTATGTGTGTCATTCAGAGGGTGAATGGGCAAGACAAAAGATTGAAGTGCCTTGAACAGGGTATGGTAGTAGGGGGCCAGCCACCAGTTGTGTCAAGAAACTGCAACGCTGCTAGATTTTTCACGCTCAACAGTTTGTGTATCAAAGAATGGTCAAGAAAGGTCCACACCAAAGGTCATCCACTCATCTAGAGTCCATGCCCCGACTAATTGAGGCTGTTCTGAGGACAAGGGGGAGTGCAAAACAAATATTATGGAAGGTGTTCCTAATGGTTTGTCCACTCAGTTATAACAAAGACACTGAAAAGCTTCACATTTAGGCGCATGGACTAAGAAGTGAGAGAACGTCCAGAGGGAGAGAGAGAGGAATCTGGAAAGAAGAGAGAGAGAGAGGAACTGGAGAAGGAGTTGGAGAGCGAGAGAGAGCGAGAGCGAGAGAAGAGAGAGAGAGCAGAGAGAGCGAGAGAGAAAGAGAGAGAGAGAGAGAGAGAGAGAGAGGACGTCTGGAGAGAGAGAGAGAGGGGAACGGTTGGGCGTGTGGTGTTTGCGAGAGCTGCTTCTGAATGCTAAACCTTCGGTAATGAACACCAGGATCATGAAACGGAACCCTAAATGACTTCTGCACATGTCATACGATTACCAACTGCCCCAAACTTCACCAACCCCACTTATAACTAAAAACTAATACTCCCATCACCTTATCTGAAATTAAACGTGGGAGGAAGCTGCTTCCTGACGTTACTCAACACAAGCCTTCCAGTCCGTCTCAAACATGGATGTTCAGGGAGCAGTGACTGACAGTTGTTAAGGTAGTAGAGGGAGAGGAGAGAGCCTCATGGTATCTTACAATGACCCCATACTAAAGATTGTTCTGGGCGTTTCACGCGACGGAAAACAGGGAGGGGGGGGGACTCTGGAGTTCTTCATCTTGGCAGGAGAAACGAGGGCTTCCCAGTTTGTCTCGACTGTCGCATAGTGACAAAGATCGTCTGAAAGCATTATGGGAACAAAAAATAACACTGCTACAGTACAAGAGCAAGTGCCCCACCCACACCAGGCCGTCAGACTAACAGTAATCACAAAGTCATGTGGCTGTTGACATTGCTGGCCCGCCAGGCGCTAATGCATCATAAACATGATCGCTTCCAGAGAAGCGCCAGTGGAATAATCACAGAGGGGCGGGGGGGGTCAAGCCCTTGGGGGCGGCACACCTCCCCTTAACAGCAGACAGAAACAGATAAAATACACCCACACGTCTTCTAAAGAAATCCAATCCCTGACTCCAAATGTCACAATACACTGACCTGCATCCAGGATGCCCTGGGCCAGGATGGCCCCGAACTTGGCCATGACGTCATCGTGCTTGTCGTTGATGACCTTGGAGTAGAGCTGCCGGAACTGGTTCACCTGTGTGTCGGGAAAAATAACAATAAGACTCAACCCCATTGTTCAGTTCTTTTGTTGGGTCTCCACATTACAATTTAACCTTCTTATTAAAAGGACATCTTTAGCAGCATATGTTAAACATTCATTCTGCCACGTTGCTTTGGTTCTGATTAAGTCAATGAGCACGCCAGGGCACACAAGCAGGAGATGCCCTTACCCCCACCTTTAATAATATTAAAAACAGGTTAAAACACGTTGACGAGAGCCACTGTTGGTGGAAGCTAAGGACTAACTCAGTATTTTTGATTCTAGAAATACTTATGTTTCTCTAACTCACTTTTTACTGAGAGAAATAAGCCGTGACAACCGCTTGAACAGGCTATATTTTAGCTTCACTATTTGGAGAATAGCGACACATACATCTATAATAAGAAAAGGATACATAGCTAAAACACTACCACTCATATTACCATGTAACATATGTAAAGGGAAATTAAAATGTGACGGAAGTGATCCACCTGCGGGGCACATAGAACAGATCTACTGCATCTTAGACTTCCTTTCAATGAGAATGACAGCTCTATAACTCACATTTCTATGAGTTTGGTCAGGGTCATCCAAAAATAAAAGTGACATATTGCAGCTTTAAAACCAGTCTCTCTTGAACAAGTGTAGTGCCTCCTGCTGTTTCTAGTTTAAAACCAGTCTCTCTTGAACAAGTGTAGTGCCTCCTGCTGTTTCTAGTTTAAAACCAGTCTCTCACACCTCCCCAAGCACTCAGCTGAAAGTTCAAAACACTAGGACCCAGAGCCTCCACGGGGGTTAGGGTTCATCAGGAGAGAAGTAGAGGACTGGACTCAAAATAGAGAACAATTCTATAGGCTAGAATCACATTAACAGATGATTCCATTAGCCAATCAACTTCAAGATATTTTAGTCTGTGAATAACAAAGTTACTTATGGACAATTTCTCTGATAAATGTGGGCTGTGAATGAGATGGGCTGTTTCTCTGGTAAATGTGGGCTGTGAATGAGATGGGCTGTTTCTCTGGTAAATGTGGGCTGTGAATGAGATGGGCTGTTTCTCATTCACCCACCTTGGGACAGGTGACCTCGGTCTGTTGGATCATGATGAGGGCAGAGGAGATGAGGGCACCCTGTCTCACGTAGTTCACTGGGTCGTTGGTCATAGGTTCCAGCAGGTTGATGGCCTCCTGAGAAGGGAAAAAGGAAAATAGAACTTGTCAATCACAATAAAATACACAAATTAAACTAACAACTAGATGACTACTTGACCAGCAAACCCTAAAGATGAGGTTATCGTGCTGAGTCGCTTAGAGTAAGTAAATAGGGAATAGCACCAAACCTCATCTATCTAAGTACGAGTGCAGTACTACCGGAGTATAAGCCCCAGCTCCTTAAGGGAGGTCAACGGTGAACTCTCTCAGCCTGGCTCAGAAACCTCTGGCCCAGTGTTTGGACCAGCGCTTTTCTGGGTATTAAGAGGTAAGCGCTGGCAGAGGGTGCTAGCTCAACCGCTTGGCACGCTTACCAGGGGTGGGCTCAGCTGTACCAGGAAAAACCTTAGCATTCAGCATTGAGGATCCAAGATGAGGCCTACAATCACTTCAGATCTATATCAGATTCATAGACTGAAACTGTATTGTCCTTAAAATGATTTATTTATTTACACCCTGCATATTAAAACCATATAAAAGGATGAGTGAGCATCCCCTGAAAACTACACAAAACAAAAAGCTTTAAGAACTGAACTCAGAATATGTTATCTTTGGTTTTAGAATCTTTGCCAGGGCAAGCAGAGCGGAGAGCTGTGGCGTGTGGGGAGCGATGGCGTAGGAGGGGCACTGGTGGAGCCCTGGCTACCACATCCCCTTCCTGATTGGTTGGCGGTAGTGGTGTAACGGTACACGGATTCGTACCAAATCTTTCGGTACAGGGACCTTGGTTGGGTCCGCACTGTGAACCCGAATGAATACATAATAAAAATACATTTTAAACACACTAGGCCTATAGGCTAGACCTACACTGCGTTGTATGCCTCTTATTGGGTAAATCTGATCTGGGGAAAAAAAACATTTCAGGCATTTCAGGCTAAACAACTAGAGCCTATGAGGACATTGTAATCAAAATTAAAATCTTTACTGGCGCATTTCAAAACGATCCTTTAGTGAAGTGCAGCCGGGAACTAGTTCTGTATGATAAGGAGTGGTAGGGAACGTTTTGGCTTCCCAGATTACCACGGCGATGGACAGAGAGTTGTGGATAAGACATTAACAGTATGGGGGCATCCCAGTGCTTGAGGAGTCACTACAAACCCGTGTTCAATCCCAGGCTGTGTCACAACCAGCCGTGACCGGGAGTCTCATAGGGTGGMGCACAATTGGCCCAGCGTCGTCCGGGTTAGGGGAGGGTTTGGCCGGGGGGGGGCTTTCCTTGGCTCATCGCACTCTAGCGACTCCTTGTGGAGGGCCGGACGCCTGCAGGCTGACTTCGGTCGTCAGTTAAACTGTGTTTCCTCCGACACATTGGAGCAGCTGGCTTACGGGTTAAGTGGGCTCCTCCTTCCCGTTGGGGAGTTGCATTGATGAGTCAAGATCGTAATTGAATCGCAATTCGATATCACAAAATTGGGGAGAAAAGGGTGGTAAAGAAAATTACTAATAAATTCATAATTCAWTTTTTTTTAAAGTAACAGCACGTCGCCACTGCTCAACGAGAATAGCCTTTGCTGTTAAGGGGAGGTGTGCCTGCGTACATGTGTGCTTTACAGGAAGTCCAAGCCGCCCCCCAGGGCTTGACCCCCCCCCCTTGACCCCCTTCTGTAATTAATGTATTGTAACGTTTTTAAAATTGTATAACTGCCTAAATTGTGCCGGACCCCAGGAAGAATAGCTGCTGCCTTGGCAGGAACTAATGGGGATCCATAATAAATACAAGCACAAAATAATCAACGTAAAACGGAATTAAAATGGAAGAAAAAAATGTAATGAGAAAGATACGCTACAACAACCAAGAGCCAACAGGTAGGTTGCTACTTAATCTGAATGGAGTTGTTATTTTTAACTGTAGGACAAGGAGGAAGCGCATGCCGTCTCAATTAGCCTAGCTAGCTAGCTTAGCTAACTTGCTTCTAAAATCGGCTTGATGCAGTCAAGACGGGTCTTACGTAATCATATTTTATGATAAATAATCTAGCTATGACAAGCTAGAAATGAGTCGGCTTGGTATGCTTGATATTTTCTTCTGTTTTTTTAGCGTTGATTGACGTCTCTCTGAATCTCCCTCCCCGTGCCACTTGCTCACAGTAAACACACCGCAAGGCCATTTCTCCGCCTGCTAGAGTTTTCCTCATCAGCTCTGGTTAATAAAGTAACTTACAAATGTACTTTTCTACTGCTTCCCTCACCTCGGATAGAGTCTGGATCCAACCAGGTCTATACGGAACCAGTCTAGTTGTCCTCGGGTCCGTTTGGAACAGGTATTAATAGTAAAACAATTATTTATGTAGATCGTGTTCGGGTGGGAAAGACCCAGGTCCATTTCAAAACGGGTCCAACAACCTCAACCGTAGTCGGTTGAGGTTTCAATTGAGAGTATTAAGTTCAATCAGCAGAGCTGGCTGATGCAGCACATGGCATACAGGGGCCTCAGTAGTACTGAAGGGTGACATCACTCCTTCGGGCTTGATGAAAGTTCTACACTGTCAGAGGTTTAAATATATTGATTGAGTCAAACAAAACAGCTGCTATTACTTGTCTATTTGAAATGTATAGAATATCTCATGTCAAGCGTGAAAAGGACTGCATAGTCACTCAGAAGAATGAATCATTTGAATGTTTACACGAGGCTGGTAAAAATACATTTTAAAAAAGTGGCTTCTCACGCAGACTGCATTTTCTACCCAATTCGTCAAACCCCCAAAATTGCATGTCGCATACATTTTCATGACGACGCACACCTTTGTATTGACGGATAGGGAGCGTGAAATAGGTTCCAATCCAACTCGCTTTCCTCTGCATGTTTTTACCCAATACCAGTCAGCAAAAACCCCAAATTACAGGGCAATAAAAAAAAAAATCCAAACCCCCAGGATGTATAAATGACAGAGAGTATGAGCTCCATATGTAATCGCTAGCTGACCCACTTCTCCAGCCACAACACCATTCCACTCACCGAAGGACGGAGCTAAACGTACTGGAGGACTGGCTGTGTGAAGACTGGAGTCCTGGTCTGGCCCAGTCCAGTGTAGGACTAGAACGTTCTCCCTCTGGGCACCAAGGCCCAGGTGTAATGGGCTGTGACTCTGTTTGGGCTTTGGGCACCTGAGAGTGACCAGTCCACATCATTAAGCAGTTCTGGGCCTGGCGGCAGCGTCTTCTCCCCCCCTCTTTCCCTGACCACAATGTCCTCGTCTGGCCGACAGGGTACAGCTCAGTGGCAATATGCCAACCAAACAGAAACCGAACTGCGCAATATGTCAGGCATTGTATTTCATTTATTACACTCTGGATCGACGTGTACGTTAACGTGTTCCAGCTCCCGCCAATATCCAGCAACTTCGCACAGACATTGAAGAGTGGGACAACATTCCTTAGGCCACAATCAACAGCCTGATCGGAGGAGATGTGTCGCGCTGCATGAGGCAAATAGTGGTCACACCAGATACTGACTGGTTTTCTGATCCATGCCACTAAAAACACAAAAAATCTGTGACCAACATTTGAAWTCAACAGATGAATGAATGTATTTCAATTGACTGATTGACCTTATGAATAGTAACTCAGTAAAATCTTTGAAAATGTTGCATGTTGCGTTTACATTTTGTGGTTCAGGATATAATTTGCTGACAGAGAAGCCGTTGTTTTTGCAGCGTGGACTAGTAGTTAACCCTACTGAAGGCCTTTCATTTCAGATGAACCCCTGTGCTCAGCATAGGACATCAGTATCGGTGACAGACAAGGGAGGTTAGATTACTTGTTGGTTATTACTGCATTGTCGGAACTAGAAGCACAARCATTTCGCTACACTCGCATTAACATCTGCTAACCATGTGTATGTAACAAATAACATTTGATTTTGATTTGATTTGACTACAAAGAACAAAAATGGCAATGAGGAAAAAGGAAAATTGCCATCAACGCATAGTGTGGGCCAGATATAAGTCTTCATTATATGACCCAACAGAGGTCAGCARGGATAGGCGGGCGTCATCCTTCCAGGGTATCAACATTGGTGAAGCATGTCTTTAACAAGCATTCCAAAAATAGAGACTCTGGCCACTGGTCAAACAGGCACATTCTAGGATCTCCCTGTAAAAAAAAACTAGTGCACAAGCATTTTCACTACACCCGCAATAACATCTGCTAAATATGTGCATGTGACCAATAAAATGTGATTTTAAGAGTTGAATGCTTCAACAGCGTTGGTTCAGATTGGAGCCCCTCTAAGCCCAGTCTCCACATAGGAGCCACGCTAGATCCTATCCTGGCTGTGATTCTCGCTGTGTGCCAGGCATGATCATGGCCCCTATTCTAGCAGAGCGGTTTCCTCAGAGTCCTGCCACGTTATTCAGTCTGATAAGACACTAACAGCTGCTAGAAATTCCTCCGGGGGGCAGCTTCCTAGGTAGGATACAGTGGTATCCGTTTGTTTTGCTACACGCATGGTGCGGCAGGCTCGGAGCCGTTGCGGCAGGCTCGGAACCGGGAGGAGCTGGCTAGAAGGCGCTTTCCCAATATTGCATAGACCCTTTTGATTATCTCAGAATCACGAGGCTGAATTAAGAAGTGTTTATTTTGGACTGGACAATGAAGTTGGCAGCTTGTTCACAGAGAAGTGAGGACGGGAGCGAGGTAGGGTCGGATAAGGAAGAGAGGGACACTTACCTTGTTGCCTGTCCCGGCACAGCAGATGCCCAAGGCCATGGCGGCTCCGCAGCGCACATGGGGGTTGTAGCTCTCTGACAGGAGAGACACCACACTGGGGCATTGCTCTGGGGTCCTGTAGAAAGACACAGACAGAGAGAGAGGGACAGAGAGAGAGAGACGGTTATCTTTTATTTGATCTTTATTTAACCAGGTAGGCCAGTTGAGAACAGAGTTACACAAACAAACATACAGTCAATAAGTTATTCAATTACGCTCATTGTTAGAGTCTGCAGTCTTGCCTCTTGTACAGATACAATRTAAACGTGGTTAATACAACATCTATAACTAATATAATCCTTATTAACTTTTTTGACTATTTTTGAAGAGACTGGGGTTGTGTCAACATTGCGGGTCATAGGAATGAATCCAATTTGGCCAGGTCCAAGGCTTTAATATCATTACAGAATAATTGTTCAGGTGACAGGTGACTCAAAGCTACAGCACAACAAAGGGATTGCAGCAACAGAACCGGTGATAGAGGGGGGAACTTGGGGTGGGTGGGGGTGTACGGTGTGTGAAAAGGGGCAATGATTTATAGGTCTGACACCTCCGCAAGTCTTGATGAATTGTATCCGGCGCTGCTRCTGTATGAACAAGAGAAAACCTTGTGCGTAACCATTTTGCGAGATTGAAATCTTTGACTTGAAGTATAATGGCACAGGTCTAGAGCATAATGTTTTTTTTATTTTTATCTCTGCTAAGCATAAATGGTTATTTCTTTGCTGACTGAAGTGAAGACTGAGCCAAGACAATTAAAACGTACAGCAGGGGAGACTCTGGCCTCTTAACCAGCCTACTACATTTGTCAAAATCCTTTTTAGTCTTACAAAAAGAACAGACACGCTCAAACATAACGCCCATCCAACAGGCACTGTAAATAAATGAATGATTTTTATATTTTAAAAATGATGATCAAGAACACCATTTAGGTGACGGGACGTTGGCAGAAAACTGTGCCCCATGGCAACTTACGGTGTAATTTGGCAGAATGTTACCTCAAGTCTAAACACTGCCAGTGTAAGTGAATATTCGGTCTAACCCTTCCAATCCACTACCGTCGAACATCGTGTTTTACATGTAAATGCCAGGGTTTCTTCCCTCATCACATTTTCCTGGTTTCCACAGGTCCAACCGTCTCATTGTGAGGAAACTCCTCACATGTTAATTTTGAACCAAGACCTTATACAAACTCCCCCAAGTCTGCAGCTGTGTCAAGATGGTTTCTTTAAACAATTTACACAACGTAATTATAGTTAAACCCCCCCCCCCCTCAATAGCACCCTAACAGGAGTATTGGGTGAGAAAATAGAGGTAAGAGCAGGGTGGGATGTAGATTTTGGACCCTAACCTCATCTTTACTTAAGGCTCAAAGTGCCGTTAGGGTAAGGGCCATTTGCCATTAGGCGCTTGAGATTTGAAGTGAAWTTAAATGGGCTCTATTCTAAGAGTAAAGTGGGAACGGAGAGCAAGTGGATCTGTGCCCATCTGCCTGTTACTGGGACAAGAAATGTAGGTTCTTAAAGAGCAACTGAAGGCAATAAACAACTTATCATCGGATAGAAAACAGCCTCTGTGGCATCGATATTAATCAGAAACATTTCATCTACTATCAAAATTGACTACAAAGTGTAAAGAGGATGATTTTGGTCAAAGTCAGTCTCGTCCAAAACRGAGWTTTGTAAGTGAGTTCGTCATGATTTAGGGTTGTGGATTTMATTTCGACAATGTTCACTAACACAGGATACACAGCTTCGGTGATTGAGCTCTTTCCAATCCTACTGCAGAATACAGTGAGACAGACCTACCCAGAGGATCTGTCTTTGGTTTTACTTAAGAGAAACACTGCACCAAACAACTCAGCTCAGAGGTTCCCAAACTTTTGTCGTCCACAAACCCATTTTGATGTGAAAATTCTTGCGGAACCACGATTTTTTTGTTGTTGCAATTAACAGCCAACGTTTCATTTTTTGTATATATATATATATATATATATATATTTATTTATTTATTTATTTATGTATTTTCGGGGCTATGGCAGTCAATTACAAAACATTCTAACAGTATTTCTGATTGTCTTAACTCACGATACATACTTTTAACGTGGGGCTAGGACAGTCAATTGCAAATGAGTCTGACAATGTCTCATCTCACCACCACTGATGAGATGGGTGTGTTTGATGCATGTCAGAGCTTCTCAAAGTGAGGGGGCGTGGGGTCAACAGCGCGCACCTCATCTCTGCGGTCACATCCCACCTGGATCGATATTTGGTTTTAATGCAGACGAGAGCACTGATGAATTCAGCGTCACACAGATATGAGCTGCCGAAGGGTACCGTGAGTTTTAACGCTCTGAGTGAGACGGCAGGGTATTTATTCCCTTCGAGTCAGGAACCAAAACACCTGTGAATGCTTTGTCTGCAGCACTCGGTCACACGACAGTTCGAAAGGCCACACTTGAATCATTCCGATTCAAGAGCCACAGTCAAGTGCGGCCTTTGCCCACGATCTAAGGGGACTGATTGAATTGATCTTTAAGATTTCAATACTTTTCATTTAGATTTTTAGGGTTAACCACATTACAATGATTTTAAGATAAAGATGATATATAAAAACATTCATTATTTGGGAAATTCTCCCGCAACCCCATTTTCATATGACCCCTAGTTTGGGAACCACTGCCGTAGCTAGATGTAAAATTTTGCGACTAAAACATCCTCGTCAAAAACAATCCTAATTAATTACAGATTTCTTTGGGCATCTTAGATTCATTCTGACTATTTTGAGGAAGTGATACTGGCTTTCTTCCATCCACCTAATCATCCTCAGCTTCCAATTGGCTCATTCATCCCCCCTCTTCTCCCCTGTAACTATTCCCCAGGTCGTTGCTGTAAATGAGAATGTGTTACTGCAATGCAAACGAGTTGCCTGTTGTAGCCTGTGCAATGCGTTCCAGTGTGTCATTCAGTGAAAATTCCTGCGAAATTCCTGCCAAACCGGTCAGCTAAATTAAACATGTTTTACTCATATTTGGTCACAAAAAAGGGAACGCAAGGGAATGCAATTACAACTGGTCAGGAACAAATACTACCTGAGAAAGAGGGATTTCATCAGAAGTAGTGGTAACTTCACAATTCGCTTCTTACTCAAATCACTACAATGTGTGTTACATTATCAACATTGGAAATGTATTACAGCATAGCCTATGGTAATGTCTTGAATTAGGGAATCTGTCAAGACAGAGGCAAACAGCCACTATGGGATGAGGTCAGAAGCATTATATTGAGCGTGTTATCCAGCCTGCTATGCTGTAAAAAGGCAGTTGGATAAGACCAACACTGCATGGACGGTAAAACCGATGAGGATATTACCATATGCCTTCAGATTTCCCAGAAAGGTTCAGTTCTCCGTAATGGTCATTGAGAGTCTATCAGTTAGGTTTTAATCGTCATTCACCCGAAAAACGATAGGCGGTAAACCAATCCTCTATAAAAAAAAACAGGCCCCTCAGCCTTTTCCAAAAAACAAGCATAATCATCAACGTCGCAAATCCCTCTCCATGACTCCCATGCCACTAACTCACAAAAGAAAACGTCAAAATAGCGCGGCTCAACCAGAAAATGTGACGCGTCCCTGCAATTGAAGACGTCCTTTWTGTTTCTCAGAGAAAACCTCATTGGTTTAATGGCGTGAAGAGGCCAGGAGGACGTGATAATTATCAAGCGGCTTAAGAAAGCTCAGAGGAATATGGATCCCTTTTGCCGGACACTGAACACATTGTAAACATTATTACGGTTGCGCTACTGCTCAAACCATATTTGCATGACTAGTAGTCCTTCAAACCAAAAACTGGCAGTCTTGATTTTAAAACAAATTAAAACTAGTGTCAAACCAACTGMAAATTCCACATAGAAATATGTGTTATAGATCTGCCATTCTCATTCAAAGGAAGTCTAAGGAGCGGTAGATCAGTTCTACGTGCACTTTTCTATGATTCCCATTTTAAAGTTTTGTTTTTACGTCTTTCACTTTCGGTTTTGTACACCAGCTTCCAACAGCTGAAAATACAATATTTTTGGTTACGGAAAATATATTTCACATCGGTTTGATGCTACAATGATTCTCTACACTATAAGCAAGGATATTTGTCATTTGTCACAAACTGAAATTAAGCTAACTATTAGAATTTTAGCAACCAGGCAATGGCGGTGCATCTTTAAAATGTAATCCAAGTAGAATCGCTAGCTGAAATCAGACACTACATTAAGCCCCTAACATACCGACCAAACTGGCCGTTTTGCTAAATAAATGTACACATACATGTCATTCAATCATTTCATCTACTAAAATACAACTATTTTATACGCTTGACGTGCTGCGTCAAGTCCCGCCCTTTCCCATCTCCTCATTGGTTTTTACAAGCATATACCCACGTGGGTGATTGAAAGATGAACGAGATCCACACTCCAATCTATTCTTTGAGAGCTGTGGCCAAGCACAGTCTTTGCGGTTAGGTTCGACAGGTATATAGTCCATTGTATGACTAAGCCAGTGGCAAAAGTGTCAATACCACATATACGATCCATTAAAAAAAATGTTTAGCAAAATATGAATGAGGTTAAGGTAAATAAGATCTTTCCAATGAGCCAATGCTTTATACATTTAAGGTTTACGATCATTGTTTGGCAATGCCAAGTCTTGAGTATTTTGCTTTGCTACCGTAGCAATATAAATGATCGACAAGATGTTGCCGACAGACACGGTTGCCCTGTTTCTAGCTACTTTTTTGGGATTGTGTGCATTATTGTATTTCTAGATATTTCTCCACTGTTTTTAGCTAGAAACAATATTGCACCGGCAATATCTGCAAATCTGTGTACACAACCAATAAACTTTGAATTGATAACATTTGGAGTTAATAAACATTGCTCCGAGGCAGCAGGTAGCCTAGTGGTTTGAGCGTTGGTGGATCGAATCCCCGAGCTGACAAGGTAAAAAAATAAAAAATCTGCCTAGTTAAATAAAGGTTAAAAGGGGAAGAAAAAAAACTTGTCAATTGTACAACTGAATGCATTCAATCGAAAATGTGTCTTCCGCATTTAATGGAAGACACACAGGCTGTGTGCGTGTGCACCTAACATGTTTCGTTTCACCAGACGTCCTGACGGTGTCCGACGCTGAATTTTTTTAATTTTTTTTTTATTAAAAAGCACAGTAGCACCAGCTCAATCCATCCTGTCCTTTCCTCTCAGCCGCCAGAGATGACCAGCACAGTGGCACACATAGTCAGTAGGAAGCAGGGAAACACTAAGGCTAATGAAACCAGTACCAGTTCATACATACACTGCCAAAAAAGCCGATATGATTCACTTCGTCATTCCACTCGATCCAAATTAGTCATGAAAAGCAGTGTTTCTTTCCACACGGAGACATAAGAACATTTTGCAGCACTTCTCTGTACACCATGAATCCCACTCCAATTAGAAATTACTGCAGACTTAATCATGAGTTGACAGGGCAGAAAATTTAAGTGAAATCATGCCCATTGCTATCCTGTCTAGCTAGAAGATATCTGAAGAATTGGGCACGTCATTGTCGTAAAATCTAAGTCAGATGAATGTTCAATCAAATTGTATTTATTTAAATAATGTTTTCAAGTAGCATCCGCAGCGTTAATGCAGAAAGGTGGAAAACAGATGTCTGTGAGGCGCTAACAGGAAGTCCCTGGGCAACTCCTAACATCAGAGGATCAGGAGCATCCAAGTGATTCACATAGGAATCAGGCGAGGAGGGGGGCGACCTTTGGCCTTTGTTCCAATCAAAAGACAATTGCTCCGACTTGGCCGGGGGTGGTTAGGCTGTCAAGTTAAGCGAGATTTGAGATGCCAAACATAACCCCCTGTACAAGCATGGAAAGGGAGACAAAAAAACTTGTCTCTGCAATTTGTTATATAACCATCAACCGGAAAATGTGGTTTTAGTTTTTATCAACAAAAAACAAAAAAAGTGAAAATGCTGTTTCAACAGGACACATGGAGCAACATTTAACCTACACAACTAAAAACTCTCCTCCTCCAACCACCATCCCCAGCCTCTACTGGAGGAGAGAACAGAAAGAGACAAATATAAACAGTAAGTCGGCTGTGTTGAAGGAAATTGCCTCCCAGAAACACCGGCATTCGGCCAGCTCTGAGACATTCATCTGTCTTCTCCCTAGCCTGACTCATGGATAAGTGAGGTGGTGAGAGAGAGAGATAGGAGGGAGAAAGGGGGATGGAGAAGCAGTATGACAGAGTGAGAGACGGAGTGCGAGAGGGGGGAGACAGGACATCTGAAAGTTTTCAACCTGTGATCGCTGTAGGTGATGCGAATCGAAACCGGGGGCTCATCCAACAAGCGGGACAAAGGAATTTCCTCAGGATGGAATGCACCGAAGTGAGATAATATTAGGCAATTATTTTCACAAGGGCTGCCTGTGATATTTTTTGATTTTAGAGTAGTTCTAAGTATAAAAACATGAGCGGGGACAAGGGGAAAAAAGCAGTCACTGAAGGAGTTTGAGGATTGAGTTGTTTGGTGATGAACAGCACTGGTTTTTGCACGATTGAAAAAATGTGGATTATATAGCAGCTCAGAAGGCGATACAAATGTACAGGACACAAGGGCTGTTGCCTTTGATGAAGGTAAGAAAGACAAACTATTTGTTCATCATTCTAAAATAAAAATCTGTCAAATCTACAGGAAATGGTTACTGTTTTTGATCAAAAAGTCTGAGAACTTCTGAGCTGTGCTTGAGTTAACGTCAGACTGTTAACTTTAAAGGAAGATATAAAATGTATGAGTTACTATTAATGATGACATGGGAAAAAAACATGTAGAAACTATTTAGAGGATGTGACTATATTGAGTGTAATATTATTGTCAATTAAATAATGACCAAATATGCTTGTGTTTGCATAACTTTTATCTATAAAAATAGAGGGGGAAATCACAATTACCCTAGTGCCACAGACTTAAACCACTATGATATGCAGTGAATAAGCTATATGTGTTACAAGTAACTATATGCACACTACAAAGCAATAGGGGAAAATTAAGGAAATTATTTTTACAAATAAAATTGCTTTCAAAAGTGAAATGAAAATTACCCATAAACTTTCTTAAATTGTATGTTCAAAACGGAACCCTGCCTAATTTAACATTAGTTCAAGAAATAATTCTAGCCATGTATTTTTTTATGCCATGCAATCGTTTTTAACCTTACGTGTTTAAACATTTTGTTTGAAAATAAAATGTTCAAACCACTACACAAAGAGACCCAGAACGAACATGTTAGCAGTTGATACATTTTTTTTTTAACACTCTCAAAAAAAATATGTAGAAAAACATGCCAGAGTTCAGCGCGCAAGCAAGCAGTGATTACAGCCGATAGCCGTTTCCTTGGTCTAGAAACAATACTAATGACTGTGGAGGAAAATCCCATGACATTTGTTATGATAAATGTCTCTCATCATTAGGTCTTCACACGGAAACTAATGTCCAAGGGGTTTAACATTGTCTCTTTTGTTTCCTTCTAAAACTTTTAGTAGAAACTGGCCTGTTGTAGAGCGTACACAAACCAGAAGACAACGGCGCCCGGATTACGAGTCAGACAACACCCCTTTTACTGTGGAGCTACATTCTGTGCTTGGATTACTGCCTTGAACACGTTTTGAGGCAACCTGTTAAGTTTTGGAGCTGCTGGGCTTTTTTGATTGTGGCCCTTTTGGTTTTATACGGTGCGCCCGAGTATGAGCCACCGCCCTGTGTACTGGACCTGAGCTGCCCTCCACCCACCCCTGCTCCTGCTCGCGGGACCCTGTGACCATGCTGACCAAGCCCCCTGAACCAGCCAGAGCAGAGCCCCAACCCGCGCCCAGCCCAGCCGTCCTCTCCACAGCAGCATGTCCCAGCCAGAGGCACCCCCGCTGGCGGCCAACGGTTCGGGGTCCGGGGAGGTGGCTGGTGCTCAGCTACGCTGGGCCGCCTTGCTCATCATTATGGTCATCATCCCCACCATTGGGGGCAACATCCTGGTCATCCTGGCAGTGTCGCTGGAGAGGAAGCTGCAGAATGCCACCAACTACTTCCTGATGTCCCTGGCGGTGGCCGACCTGCTGGTGGGACTCCTGGTGATGCCCATTGCCCTCATCACTGTGCTCTACAGTAAGTCACCTCAACATGGTTGACCTCTTGCCTTGCCATCAGAAAGGACCCATTCATTGGTACCTTCATTCAACCACTTGTAACTCAAGACCCTGCTGATACTAGGGTTGGGCGGAATACTGTATATGGGGTATTTTAAAATACCCACGGTATGATTTTCAAACACAAAATGTTCAATTGGTTCTTTTAAAATAAATACCTGCCGTCAACTTGTGTCAATAGATCAAGCAGATTGCATTCTAAATGAAAAAAATTATGGAACAGGCAAAATTAAGAAGCCATTCAACATACCATATATGACTGGCTCAAAGAGCACATGGAAACTTATGTGACTATCCTACTAATGGTTTCCAGCTACATATCTTAGAATTATAAGTTTAACTATCTAAGATAGGCCAAATATATTCTCACCAGCTCAGGGCTCCAGCTATGCATTTGGTTGACTAACCAAGTGTCTAGATGGCAAGATCAAGATGGCAAGATCAAGCTTCTTGGTTACAGCAGAGACAATCAACCCCCTCCTGGATCAACATTTTTGCTATCTAATATTTGTTTTCTGTGTGCAGAAAAACTTCTGAGTTAATTGTACAACTTTATGAACTGAGGTGTCTGTCTTCGCAATTAGTTTACGTTCGCGTGCGTTTTGTTTAAATCATAAAATGTATTTATTGTTACATAAAATAAAATGTCCACTTGTTTGCACTGACGATAATACTGTATACTCCCAGGGCGGTACAGGATTTAGGTATGAACATCTGTATACAACCCAACCATAGCTGATAGTAAAATGTACTGATCCTATAAGTGTGAACAGTTCATAGAACTGCAACACCATGATTGCCTCAACATCAACTTGAATTATTATTTTTGGCCCCAACACAGCAGCTGATTCAAGCACAAAGACTGGCCTCTTACTTGTGTTTAGCTTGGCTCCCATCAATCAGGTCTAAATTGCACTTGGTCACCCCAGTTCCCATGGAGCCGCTATTACAAAGCTGCTGTCAGTTGAGACCAGAGAAACACCTGGAAATGTGCATTGCAAAGCAGAAATCCACCACTGTAGGTAGCCAAAATAGTTTTAATTGGATCTAGCAGATCTAGCAATCGATGACAAGAATTTGCCGCMTTCTTTTGTTTAACTGAACCACCGATCAACAAAAATTAAGCATGCATATTTATAATATAATAATTCAAGAACAGAAGTGTTTAAAAATCGGACACCACGAGAGATGCTGCTGAATCTCCGCCAGCTACAGTATAAACAAATTATAGCAGATGGCAAAAACACAAGATAGTGGACAATAAACAAGGTACTTCCTTTGGCTGTGTAATTACAGCAGAGGCACATTCACATCAGGTACCAATGATCACGATGACCCAATTTCTGCATGACTTTCACAAACGACTTTCCAATCACAAACCAACCTCTCCCTCGGCTCTCACACTCACTTAGGTCGCGAGGGAAAAATACARATATAAGAGCGAACTGAAAAGATTTGCATTCGATTCCATTAAGTGACGTAGCTTTACAATTTATTTATTCACCCTTTATTTAACTAGGCAAGTCAGTTAAGAACAAATTCTTATTTTCAATGACGGCCTACCGGGGAACAGTGAGTTAACTGCCTTGTTCAGGGGCAGACGGACAGATTTTTACCTTGTCAACTCGGGCATTCGATCCAGCAACCTTTCGGTTACTAGCCCAACGCTCTAACCACTAGGCTACCTGCCGCCCCACAAATGCAGCTGTGTTTCAAAGTGCAGAATTAAAACGCTCCCTCTCTAGCAGAGTCCCCTGTCTCCTGACACAGAATTTATAGTCGAGCCACTACTCCTCATTCATGTTGTTGGAGTAAACGGCCCTGTGACATACACGCACCCCACCTCGACTGTGCTTGGCAGGAATCTGATCTCAAGTCATGCTTTCAGAAAACAGGCACCATCTTTGTATAAGAACCATATGTGCCGTGCAAACAGTGGGCACGAGACTAACTGTGTAGTGTGGGGGGGGGGGCTCCATCCATCGGGCCTAGACGGAGGGAAATGAGAGGATCAGGCCTAGACAGAGGGAAAGGAGAGGATCAGGCCTAGACGGAGGGAAAGGAGAGGATCAGGCCTAGACGGAGGGAAAGGAGTGGATCCGGCCTAGACGGAGGGGAAGGAGAGGATCAAAGTCAAGGCCATGTGATCACATAAACAGCCAGACGCTTCTAAAGAGTAGTAGCCCATGTTCAGTGGGAGGGGGGCTGTGTGTACGTGTGCGCACATGTAAGTTCGCACAGAGCTCCATGTCTGAATGGGCGCAAGGTACGTTTGTGCAGGGGGCACCTGTCATTTCTCTACTGGCTGGAGACCGAGCACACAGCGGGGGGGGGGGGGGGTCAGTGCTTCACGCCGAGCCTTTAGAGCCACTCGGCAGGGTGGGCCAGTTAAGGCCTGTGTACATCCAGGCCTACAGCTCTAAGAACAGTGTGTTCAGGCAAATGGCAAGAGGGAATCAGCGCAAACTTCCAAATACCACCTGACATTTACCAGAGGACAGAGACGAGATGTTGTAACTACAGTATTGTCACCGCTAATATATCACCCCCATTAAACACTACTCTCTAAATTCCCAATAAACCACAACAACCATTTGCTTAAAATAAACTTAAAGTAATAGCTAGTAATAGCCATTGCCTCAAACTAGTGAAGTGCAGTTCGACTCTTTTACTGACCAAAGAGTTGTACCCCCCCCGAGTTACTTGTACATTTATTTTTGTCGTATGTTTGATCCGCTAGCCGAAATGAAGAGCAGCATTAATACGCGCTACTCTAGATTGTGCTGCAGCGTACATGTTTAGAACTGCTAATTGATTGCAAGGTGCACAAATGAATGCAATTAATTAATTATTGAATGCTATCGAAGGACAACAGGGATTTTTCTTCCATAATAATCCTTGGACGGGCCGCTGAAGCGTTTTCCAGTCCAAGCAGTGAACTTAAATAACTAAAACCAGATAAAGTATGTACAAAAGATAAATGGACCTAAATATTTGTAAATAATATAWTCTTAGATAACTAACTGATCACCAGAATTAAAGCTAGACAGTCAGGGAAAATAGAAAATTCCGAAAACAATGCAGTATTAATTGTTAGGTTGAGCAAAATAACAGCATTAGCCACGGCAAAACGCATCGTATAGCAGGAAACTAGCTTTAAAACAGCAACGGGAAAAATTCTCAGCTCCATGGAGAAATGTTTAGAATTGCAGGAAATTGGCTTAAATCTTTAAATAAAAAAAATAAAAAAAATAAACTCTACACCACCAAAATTGGGGCGTTAAAACGTCATCTGAAACACCCCAGCCACACCCACCACCTAAGTCCCTTCTTGATCCAGAAAAAAATGCTGCAGTTCGCCAACGATATTGTGCTAATCTCCTCTCTCGATAGTCAAGCAACTGCTTTCCCGCCAAGAGTCGTTCACAATCCATTTCGGTTGCGGCAGCAACTAGACCTTATTCCAAAGGAATCAATAAATAACTATTTGTATGCCTATCAATCACAAATGTACACGGTTTGAATCACACTTTTATATGTCTCAGTCACAAATTACAGATCCAATAAGCCCCCTATGGTGAACGTGCGGCTTGTAGAATCATGATTATTTTTAGTTTGACTTTTTAGTTCTTCGTTCATCAGTAGGGGGTCCTTACTGAATCTAATGAACTAAGATTATTTTGGAGTGAACGGAGTTGAAAAGATCAGTCATTTAAAAAATAAAATAAAAAGACGAACTTCCCATCAGCACCTCAAAACATCCAATATTAATGAGTTAAGTGAGCCCAATCATAATTAGACCTTCTTCCAAAATKTAACATTTTACTGGAGGAGGGCATGTCTAGTGTGCAATTGCTTTCGATAAGAGCTGTAAAGAAGTCCTGAGGGCCCCTTCCACATCTGCCCAGCAGATTAATGTAAGGCTTATAGCCAACACCTTGAAAAATGACATGGTTCCAAAAGGTTTGAAGGCTGCACTGTAGACTGACTACAGCGCTAAACTAAAAACATACAGCTGACTAAGGCTTGGGTGACGAGAGAGAACAATTAAGAAAAGCTATTTGAAGGATTCGGGAGGGGAGGGGGAATGCACTAACCGTAGCGCCATATTTACGAGGTAGCACCATGAGAAGTGTTTACATGGCGGACAGATAAATGTTTACCTGAATATATTTGGGCCGTGGCATAAGACCTGGCAGTGCAGAAAACTTGTTCGTTGTTCTATCATCAGAGTGAAGAGTAGAATGAAGATTAAGATTTCACGAAATAGCCCACCAGGCCATAAGAGGATGACGACAGAACATTCTTACCCTTCTTCACTAATGAGCTTAAAACTGTTTCAGGGAGAGGTCACTCTTTTGCAAGACAAGCTTCGACCCCAGACTCACCCTGTCTCCACACACACACACACACACACACACACACACACACACACACACACACGCGACTGGTAGGGCCTAGGTTTAGATCTACGTTTCCCACTCAACCAGCACGGTCTTTTAGCCTAAACTTCACCATAATTCATTTTGAGAACCCTGGAAAATGTAATTAAGTCAAAACATGCCTGATTTAAAAATGTAAACAAAACCTCCAAGCGATCCATTTAGTGCTCTGGCAGAGAGCTTTATACCGAGAAAAATACAACGTATGAATTAATGCTGCCTTGAGGGACGTCGGTGCAGAATAGAAAACTCTAGAAGGCCTKTTGTTAAAGCCTTCAAAAGAAGACAATTATTTTCATCTGTGGGACATCGATTGTCAATCAAATTCCACGGAGTGCCGAGTGTCCGCGGGTTTTCACTCCACCCTTGTACTTGATTGATGATTTAAGGTCATTAATTAGTAAGGAACTCCCCTCACCTGGTTTTCTAGGTCTCAAAAGGAAAAACCAAAAACCTGCATACTGATTGAGACACCCCTTATCTACAGTGCCTTCGGAAAGTATTCAGACCACTTGACATTTTCCACATTTTGTTACATTGCAGCCTTATTCTAAAATATATCAAATAAAAAATACAAATCCTCAGTAACCCACACACAATACCCCATAATGACAAAGCAAAAACAGTTGTAGAAATTTTGGCAAATTTCTTAAAAATAAAACAGAAATAGCTAATTTACCTAAGTATTTAGACACTTTGCTATGAGACTCGAAATTGAGCTCAGGTGCATCCTGTTTCCATTGATCATCCTTGAGATGTTACTACAACTTGATTGGAGTCCTCCTGTGCTAAATTCAATTGATTGGACATGATTTGGAAAGGCACACACCAGTCTATATAAGGTCCCACAGTTGACAGTGCATGTCAGAGCAAAAACCAAGCCAYGAGGTCAAAAAAAAWTGTTTCAGAGGCAGGATTGTGACAAGGCAAAGATCTAGGGAAGGGTACCACAGAATTTCTGCAGCATTGAAGGTCCCCAAGAACACAGKGGCCTCCAATCTTAAAYGGAAGAAGTTTGGAACCACCAAGACTCTTCCTTAAGCTGGCCGCCCGGCCAAACTGAGCAATCGGGGGAGAAGGGCCTTGGTCAGGGAGGTGACCAAGAACCCGATGGTCATTCTGACAGAGCTCCAGAGATCCTCTGTGGAGATGGGAAAACCTTCCAGAAGGACAACCATCTCTGCAGCACTCCACCAATCAGGCCTTTATGGTAGAGTGGCCAGACAGGAGCCACTCCTCAATAAAAAGGCACGACAGCCCGCTTGGAGTTTGCCAAAAGGCACCTAAAGACTCTGACCATGAGCAACAAGATTCTCTGTTCTGATGAAACCAAGATTGAACTTTTTGACCTCCATGCCAAGTGTCACGTCTGGAAGAAGCTTGGCACCATCCCTACAGTGAAGCATGGTCATCATGCTGTGGGGATATTTTTCAGCGGCAGGGACTGGGAGACAAGTCAGGAGAGGGAAAGATGAACGGAGCAATGTAGAGATCCTTRATGATAAACCTGCTCCAGAGYGCAAAGGACCTCAGACTGGGGTGAAGGTTCACCTTCCAACAGGACAACGACCCTAAGCACACAGCCAAGACAACGCAAGAGTGGCTTCGGGACAAGTCTCGATGTCCATGAGGTCCAGCCAGAGCCCGGACTTGAACCCTATCAAACATCTCTGGAGAGACCTGAAAATAGCTGTGCAGCAAGAATGGATGGGAGAAACTCTCCAAATACAGATGTGCCAAGCTTGTAGCATCATACCCAAGAAGACTCAGTGCTGTAATCKCTGCCAAAGGTGCTTCAACAAAGTACTGAGGAAAGAGTTTGAATACTTATGTAAATGTGATATCAGTTTTATTTTTAATAAGTTGGCAAACATTTCTAAAAACCTGTTTTTGCCTTTGGGGTATTGTGTGTAGATTGATTTAAATAGTTTTTCCCCTTCATCAATTTTATAATACGGCTGTAACGTAACAGAATGTGGAAAAAGTCAAGGGGTCTGAATAATTTCCGAAGGCACTGTATATCATACAGAAAGACTATAAAACAATTGTGACAACTAGATCAGCTTTTACCAGATTTAGGATGAGTTCCTCTTACAGAAGAACAAAAGGATTCTCATATAAAGTATGGAGGCCCTTAAGAACTGTGGGCATGTCTTGTATAATCAGAGCCTGACAGACATCAATGACTCAGGTCAGATCGTTTACACCCCGGTATTTGCTGGAACGGGGACATTTTCWAAAAAATAAGCAATAATCATGATTAACATAATGACAATAATACTACTCAGACACAGCCCTTTACCAAGACAGCGATCTCAGCTTTGTTTTTATTTGAGTCCAAATCAGCTTTTTCCCAACTCTGGAATGGTGACCTCACCCTAGAGGTTGGTAGCTCTGTTTTCATGGAATTMTCTTCCTCTCCCTCTCTCTTGAAGCTGGTGTACTGCAAGGACTTCACACGTTTGTCTTAGAAATGTGGCCTTGGATGGACACCTCTGTAGCCTTGGCAACACTTATATCAGAAACTTTACCAGCAGACAGATTTTTTTTTAAATCTGGTATAAGTACACAATATCCTCACATAGAATTTGTTGATTATTATTCCCATCGGAAAAAATTCTTTGCCCATATTAAAGACAGATGACAGCCATTACAAAATGGCCCACAAAAAAATATACTCTTAGAAAGTAGCCTACCTATCAAAGTATAAATATCCCACAGAAAATATTTCTAAATTAAAAAAGGAGAAAAGGCAAGTGGTGCGTGGAGCTGAACAAAGCCCCTGAAATGGTGTGCAGTAGACGTGGASCTGAACAAAGCCCCTGAAATGGTGTGCAGTAGACGTGGASCTGAACAAAGCCCCTGAAATGGTGTGCAGTAGACGTGGASCTGAACAAAGCCCCTGAAATGGTGTGCAGTAGACGTGGAGCTGAACAAAGCCCCTGAAATGGTGTGCAGTAGACCCCCAATAAAATGAATGCCCATTACATTCATAGGGCACATGTAGAACACTAAAATATTGTGATCAACTGTGTATTTATTTTATAATTTAATATGTATACACAATTAAAAGTAATACTTGTTAATTAACAAAAAAATAAACAAATCCACTAATGCTTGAATTATGAAATACAAGCCATCAGCAAAACAGGTTAACAAGAAAATCATTCAAGAACCTTTCCAACACACAATCCAGCCCAATTATGGTGCAATTTCACRCCCGGGACCCAAAATAAACAAACACGTCTGGTGAGAAGGGGCCAGAACACATCTACATCAAGAACATAGCGGTTTCAGCTCCATACAAAGAGTCATAAGAAGCATTTCTCGGCAGTAAATGAACTATTTACTAAAATGAACAGAATTCTTTACATCAGAGATGGTTTTAAATCATTAGCTATTGAAGCGCGCATCTCCCCAATGCTGGTGGCGTCACTGATGTCCACAACACAAGTTCTGTTTAGAACGCAAAAGGTTTGCTGGACAAAATGGAACTAATCAGAAATTAGTCCCATTTTCAAAACGGGCTACTTCCTCCTCAGGAATTAAAAACATAAAACACCTGTGTCATAGGCCACTAAAGTAAGAGAAATGGCATGACTAAATGTCCAACATCTTCACACTTCATTTCCCATTAGAAAAATATCCCAGATTTCCACCTTTTATTTTGGCGTCTTTGACAAATCTCTATTCGCCTCCGACACACACACAAGCCCATGTAGTCCTTGACATTATAAACGCAACAATTTCAACGATTTTACTGAGTTACAATTCATATAAGGAAAATCAGTCAATTTAAATAAATGAATTAAACCCTAACCTATGGATTTCACGACTGGTCAGGGGCGCAGCCATGGGTGGGCCTGAGAAGGGGGAGCCAGGGGGGAGCCTGGCTCCCCCCCCCCATTGGAGGAGCCAGGCCCAGCCAATCATAATGAGTTTWTCACCACAAAAGGGCTTTATTACAGACAGAAATACTCTTCAGTTTCATCAGTTGTCCGGGTCGCTGGTCTTAGACAATCCCACAGGTGAAGAAGCCGGTTGTGGAGGTCCTGGGCTGGAGTGGTTACACGTGGTCTGCGGTTACGAGATCRGTTGGACGTACTGCCAAATTCTCTAAAATGACGTTGTAGGCGGCTTATGGTAGAGAAATTTACATTAAATTATCTAGCAACAGCTCTGATGGAAATTCCTACAGTCAGAATGCCAATTGCACACTAGCTCAAAACTTGAGAYAACTGTGGAATTGTGTTGTGTGACATAACTGTACATTTTAGTGGCTTTTATTCCCCAGCACAAGGTGCAYCTGTGTAATGTTCGTGCTGTTTAATCAGCTTCTTGATATTCAACACCTGTCAGGTGGATGGATTATCTTGGCAAAGGARAAATGCAGTGGTGTAAAAAGTACCCAATTGTCATGCTTGAGTAAAAGTAATGATTCATTTTCTATTAAGGTGTCACCCAGTAAAATACTACTTGATTAAAAGTCTAAGGTTTTATATATGCACACATTTAAGTATCAAAAGTAAAAGTATAAATCAGTTCAAATTCCTTATATTGAGCAAAGCAGATGGCCACATTTCCTAGTTTAAAAAAACAAACATTTATTTACAGATAGCCAGGGGCACGCTCCGACGAAGCATGTGTTTAGTGAGTCCACCAGTTCAGAGGCAGTAGGGATGACCAGGGAGGTTCTGTTGATAAGTATGTCAAATCAGACCACATTTTCCTGTCCTGCTAAGGCGAAGCATTCAAAACGTAACAAGTACTTTTGGGTGGGAGGGAAAATGTATGGAGTAAAAGTGCATTATTGTCTTTAGGAATTTAGTGGAGTAAAAGTTGTACAGATAAGAACTTTTTACTTAAGTCAGTTTTGGGGGGGTAAGTACTTTACATCACTGGAGAAATGCTCACTAACATGGATATAAYCAAATCTGTGCACAAAATTGAGAGAAAAGWTTTTTTTGCACATATGGAACATTTCTGGGTTMTTTTATTTCAGCTCATACACTTTACATATTGCTTTTTATATTTTTGTTCAGTGTAGATGGTAATAAATTACTTAAATGGCTATTATGTAGATTTTTACAATGACTTAGTCACTGAAATCCAAATAGGCTCCCCTCAGGGTGAAAAAAAAGAAAGATTTAGCACCACAGGAATGAAGTTTGAGAATTTGTCGAGAAAGGCATGGCTTAAATCTCAAATCGTTCTGTATTGGCCTATGAGAGGAGCTAACAATCCAATGCTTCCCATCATCTGTCTGTTTCTCAGATTCCGGGTGGCCTCTTCCGGAGTTTCTCTGCCCAATCTGGCTCTTCCTGGACGTCCTGTTCTCCACAGCRTCCATCATGCACCTGTGTGCCATCTCACTGGACCGCTACATCGCCATCAAGAAGCCCATTCAGCACAGCCAGTATAAGTCCAGGGCCAAAGCCATGGCCAAGATAGCAGTGGTGTGGTTCATATCTATTGGTAAGCTGCTCTGTTTGTTTTGGTCCTGTGTTGATATCAGGATCATTCTCCAATGCGTTGTCTGAACCAGTTTTTTTTACGCTATGTCATTGCAGTTCAATTCCTTAGCTACTGTCACGTGACATGTCTCAGAAAAGCCAGATGCAATAAAAACTATATAAAAAAGTTTACGTACAGTACCTCGCTTAAACTTAACCCCGACTAACACATTGTAAAACAGTAACAGAGCATCATAGTGTTAGCAGTCAAGGGGGACCTGTGGGAAAACACAGTTAATGAGCCAGAGAGATTTACACAAAACCAGCATCAAATTAAAAAGGGAGGTTTAAATGATAGAGTATGCCCTCAGGAATGAAATTAACTTCACTGCCCTTGTGATGAGCGTAGTGAAACACAATGCTTACAATTGCAAAAAAATATGAGCACTATCTTTGAGCAGTACAACGGCTTCACAATGTTGCTACAACGCTATGGATCACAGATTTGTTTTTCAGAAAAGTTTAAGCCAAAATAACATTCAAGACAAAACCAAGCATTCAAACCACAACCTTATTTGAGGACTCCTGGACCAGTTTGACCATTTGACTCTTCACAATAAGCATAAAATGTGCACTGCGGAACAGATAGGAATCTGCAATTTTACAAAACTGAATAGCAAAGCAACGCTAAAGAGCCTSTGGTATTTTCAGTAAAATTAGGTTACGAGACAAAAAGGACATTTGGACTGAAGAGGATAAGGGGCAAGGGATAAAGCTAAGGACCATACGTTTAGTCCATAAACAAGGGGGAGATGGAGCAGCTGAACCACTGGAATTCTCTTCACACAGAACATGTTTCATACGAGGGAACGTCAGACAAACTGGGTTTCCCATATTTTGGCCCAATGTTAAGCATATACCCAAATGGGTAATTTGACACAGTCCAATAAGACAGAGACATAAACATTGTTTAATTTTTCTGATTGATGGGCTTCTTATCACTTTCTTGTCCACTGTTCGAGTCTGTATTGTTAATGACTGGCCAGTGAACCCTTGGTAAATAAGCACACTGGTTTCCATTTAAATGATATGTTATCCGTTATATATATATATATATATATATATAAGCTTTCCAGTATTAAATGAAATTTAACACCCCTATTCTCATTAACATCATTAGCCATGACGGTTCCTCTGGCTGAAGCATTTAGGAGACTGGTGTGAGGACTTGGCAGCGTTCAGCCTGGCATTAATCAAGTTTAAAGTTTTATTAGGTCACATGTACAGGATACACATGGTATACACCATCCAACGACATGCTTACTAGCAGGTTAATGGAATTCATAGGGCGTTCAGACTCGTTCACAACCGCACGCTCTCAGTTGTCACCTCAGGGCTAAGGTTCTACACATCGACTTTCTTTCGGTGAGCAAAACCAGACTATTGCTTAGAGAGATACGCGAGCAGCACTTAGACGCCACGACAGTAGAAGGGTCTCTTCGTCCAGGGTGTAGTGCTCACRGTCACTGTATTATAGCTGGCAATATATGGTTTGTTTATTTGATTTTTAAGCAAAGAATGAGAACTTCCAGAAGTCCCAGAATGACCCTTTGCGCTACCTCTGCTGTCCTCAGTGGTGAAAGCCTGAAGCTTTAAACAGAGTTGTACTCTGGCAGCATCAAAAGGAAAAGCAGATGTGGACATTTCATGTCCTATAATAACATGCAAAAAGAAAAGCAGCATAAAGTGTCCACTGGCTGTGAGAAGATCCTGTCTCTACTCCCAAAACACATTTAATCCCAAACAACCAAAGTTGTTAGTYTTTCCATCTAACACTGTGTAGAGACAACAAAGTTTGGATTGATGATTTGACTGACCAAACTTTTCTCTCTCTCTCACACACAGGTATCGCAATTCCCATTCCCATCAAGGGGCTGAGAAACTACCATCTTCCCAACAATGTCACCTTTAACAGCAACCACACATGCCTACTGAAACCAGACAGCTTCCGAGAATTCATCATGTTTGGCTCCATGACAGCTTTTTTCATCCCTTTGACTATCATGATGGTCATCTACCTGCTCACCATCCAGGTGCTGCGTAAGAAAGCCTTTCTGCTCAGGTCAAAGGTCACGCAACGCTTCACTCGCCCAACCGTCTCCTCAGTCTTCCAGGGGGAGCAGTCCGTGGCTTCTCCCACAACGGAGAAAATGCCAGGAAAATCCATTTCTCCCGCCAACCCAATCATAGTTGACGAGATCCCCATCCGTCGCATGTCCACCATAGGCAAGAAGTCCATGCAGAACCTGACCAATGAGCAGCGTGCCTCCAAGGTGCTGGGCATCGTCTTCCTTCTGTTTGTGGTCATGTGGTGCCCATTCTTCATCACCAACATCACCTCTGTGCTTTGCGCCAGCTGCGACGTCCATGTGATCGGCCRTCTGATGGAGATCTTCGTGTGGGTGGGCTACGTGTCATCGGGCATCAATCCGCTGGTCTACACCCTCTTCAACAAGACCTTCCGCCAGGCCTTCACACGCTACATCACCTGTAACTACAGCAGCACCACTAACACGCCAGCCAGGCAAACTAGGGAACAGCATGGCTGCAGGAATCTGACACGGATCTCCTTCCATTCATCTGTGGCGGAAAACTCCAAGCTGTTTATGAAGCGGGGGATGAAGAACGGCATCGAGCCGGTGAGCTATCAGAGCCCGCCGAGGCGACGGCAAGCGCCCATGCAGTCCTCTGCTAGCTTTGTACTGGACACTCTGCTCCTTACAGAGAATGAGGATTGCAAACCCGAAGAGCATGTCAGTTATGTGTAGTGCAAAAGGAAATAACTCGAACCAGAAAGTCACGTGAAAAAGACAGACTAGGCTTGAGTTGTCCAGGGGTTCAGGTGACAAGACACCTTCCTTGAGCATCACTTCTGTGGATTCGGTGCCATTAAAGAAAACACAGTGTGCTCTCAAAGGCRAAACGAAAGGAGATGCCGATCTCTGTCAAACACTTTGGCCAGAAAGAAGAGGCCCTCAGATTCTGTACAGAGATTGCTGAACATTAGGAGTAAAATGAGACAGCAAATAGGTGCGTCGAGTTAGTTACCCTCAATAAAAGACAAACCCTACAACGCTCAGGTCGGATTGTCCTTAAGGAGGCCGCCAGACAGATAAGGAATGAAGACAGACTGTCTGGAAACACTCTCAGTGGATACAATGTCTATTCCCATGCTACCCTGGGCTATTTGGTTGTCTGCTATCGACAATTTCCATGGAGGAGATGACATGCTTACCAATTGAAAGGACAAACACTCCTCCCACATAAACTAGACATTCAGCCTCCACATCACACAGAGTTCTGAAGAAGAATACACTATAAATGCCCCCCATTTTAACTGCAATGTTTTGGTAAGTGTTTTTTATAAACTGTGAAYAGATGTTATAAAAAGTCACAAGTCCTATTTTCCCCAAAGTGTTATAATAATCCACTTGGATGTTTATATATAAATGTTTATATATAAATGCAACATAGACAATACCTTTGCAAATGGGAAGCTTGTCAAACACAAAATGTATAGCCTATGAATGGATGTGTGCTGGTTCAGAAATGTATAAAACTGTGCTTGGCATAAAGAAAAGCTGTGTCCTTTTTTACAGTTCTTAAGAGGATCTTGAAAGCAGATGTAACTACAGACCAAGTCATCTTATTTTAAACACGTTGTCTTTTTCTCTGAAAATATATGTTTTGCGGCCGCAACGACCGATCTACTGTGTCACTTTCATCAGAGTTTATATAGTGTCTCCTTGATGGGGTGGTAATGAAGCAAAGCAAAGCTAACTGGACATGGGAGCCAAAATAAACACACCATAAACTACTGCGCTAGGAGTTCATCGTCACAAACAACGACTACGAGGAGGCTGAATCCTGAACGTAAGTGCGTAGGGACAAGACCGCTTTATGAGGGGCAATAAAAAAAGGGCATTTTGATTAATTCTCCGTACCTGTGAATTAAGTGACGTTACAACTCAAAAACAATTGACTTTACATGAACCTAAAAAAAAAAGTGTTTATGGTTAGTGTACCAAATTAGTCCACAGCATAAAATCTATAATATTAAGTCCCAAGGAACTACAACATGGCCAGAAATGTAATGAGAGAGTCCATGTTTGGTTCATATACAACTTCCGATGCATATTTCTGCCATCATGAGACTAGTCGGTGGGGAGGAATATACCCATGGCCTTTCAAAGCAGTTGGGGAGTGAGACGCCAGCACACCAGCGTTCACGCTGATCTTTGACCCACTCAGAGACAGCAGCTCTGAGCACCAYGTCCTGGTTTCCCAAGACTGTAAGGGGGCCTGGAAGCCATGGGGGAGTGGGAGCTCAGCTGAATTGTTGCCGCTCAGGAGGATCTCTAAACAGAGGAAGGATTTACACAAGGTTTATCTAACAGCCAATTGATCATGGGAATATCGCATAGCCTTTTTTGGGCTTAAAATAGTCCCTCTATTTTCCTCTGCTTGGCTCGGTGCCATTTAATGCTGCAGTGCTGCCTGATGCTGTTGAATGCTGCAGTGATGCCTGATGGGTAMATTCACGTCAGAGAATGAGTGATAAGCCTCCGTAAACAGATCGAAAAACAATAATGTGACTCGGGAGGATGACATGAAGCCAACGTTCTCAGACACTAAACTACCTGTAAGGAACCAGGAAGTTATTATATCCTCTCAGCTAAAAATGAACCTAAATTCTGTCATCCATTTGATGTCATGTTGATAATCCGCATGCAAACCAATCACAGGATCACTTAAGAGTGACAAAACTAGGAAAAGGAGGGATAGTTTGCAGCTGATCAATGTAGGTTAGGCTATGCTTTCTGAAAAGTAAAATCACTTCCAAAAGTGTGTCATATCTTTGATCATGAGTTCCATTTAAAAATTACAAGAGACTACTGAAAACCATTGCACAGACCAAAACAAGGGTGGTTCAAAGATTATTCATGTTCCATAGATTTAACTTGGACATGAAACAAATTCTCACATTGCTGAAACTTAAGCACATTTTCAAAACATTTAACTGTTGGTTTTTCAAATAACAAATGATACCCAGCGCTTACCAGGGTTGAGCTCAATTCAGAATTTKGGAATTGAATCCCATTCAACTCATGACTTGAAATTCAAATTGTCCACACGTTGTGTGGACAATCCTGGTTCCCACAGGATGTAGAATTTGAATGACAGGAAGTAGAATTTAATTCAATCAAAAATTCCACTCAGTCATAGAATATGCGTTTCATTGAATGRCAGGTCACACGTCCAGACACCAAAGAATATCACTCTTCTGCAAAAACATTCTATTTTAACCTTAGTGCTTAGAATAGMCAATTWGATTTTSTTAACAAATAATACAGTTATATTAGACCCTACCTTATATATTGTGTTTTKTATTCTAAAGCCACAATCCRTGATTKGTACAAAGATATTGTACTTTTTTGGATATAAATGTAAACCCATTAACTCCTAGAGAATATTACTCAGACTGTATAGCCTGATGAGCTTAGAACTACTGATCGTCACCATTATAACCCAAAAACAAAACAAAAAATAGGCTTTTATTTCTCTGTTTACAAATGTAGACAACCCATTTAAAACTTGTGATAATTGCTCTCACTATCAAACCATTTAATTTGTTTGGCTTTTTTTTTTTTTTTTGAAGGCCTCAGGGTCAACTTGAGGGTTAAACTAATGCATTCTGGGAAATTTAGTATTTTCCCTATTTTGAACAGAATTTACAAGGCCCAGTGCAGTCAAAAACTAGATTTACCTGTGTTTCATATATATTTCCATACCATGAGGTTGGAATAACAATGAAATTGTGAAAATTATGATACGCCCTTTTAGTGTAAGAGCTGTTTGAAAAGACTTTCCCTCATTGTGAAAAGTAAATAAGGTCTGAGAGGACAGAGGAAGTGGAAAACATCCTGCTTATCGATCTGTGGCTGCCAACTGGCTTATGGCCCTCGATGGCATTGCGCGCGCGCACACACACACACACACAGCAGCATGTCTATCACACTACAGAACCATGGACTTTTGGCCTGCCTCGTGACATCACCAGGCGTTAATTAGTTAACAGACCAATAAGAGAAGAGCGTTCCAAACCTCTGCCAATAACAGATCGTTTTCCCATTCTCACTCAGACCACTCCCAGACAGACCTAAAATTCTTGATTGAGAAATTGGTCTTTGCTAAGAAGCAATTTTTTTTTAACATTTAAATTTAAAACAATCACAGTAAGGTACTCAAAAAAAGGTGCAACGTGAAGAAATTGCTACACCATTTCCTGGTTGCTAAAATTCTAATAGTTTGTTTGTGTGACAAAACAAGCAAAGTGTAATGTAGAGAATCATTGTACCATCTAAACCGCTGTGAAATACCCAACCCAAAATATTGTATTTTCAGCCGTTTGAAGCTGGTGTGTAAAACCGATAGTAAAAGACGCAAAAAACWAAACTGAATGGGAAGCATAGAAATAGTKCACATAGAACAGATCTACTGCTTCTAAGACTTGCTTTCAGATCTATAACTCACATTTCTATGTGAATTTGGTCAGGTCACCCAAAAAGTTACATATTGCAGTTAATTGTTACCCAGAAATGATTTGATATTGAGATAGAAACAACTGCATTGGACCTTTACAGATATTCTCTGGTACTTTTGAAAGTAGTGCCCGAGCAAAAAGTGGTCCCTGAAAATTGCGTACTACGTCACAAATGTGCAGATATGTGCACCACGTCATTGTTCTCTCGCKCTACTGTGTCTTGCTAGCTGTCACTCAAACCCCCACATGGGGGTAAAGGTAGGGAAAATGGCATCACACAGCTTCTAGGAAACAGTCACTTTTAACCTAGGAATTTGGTGGCTAATTGAGGTAAGACAGTAAATTTGCTCATAGATTATGCATGTATGAACTACAAAACTGACAGATCCTGCCCAAATACTTACTATTTTCCAAAGTACCTGAGGAGGTCTAAGTGAATAATGAAATATAATAACTTAGAATATTCGCACATAGGTTTTGTTTTCCTTGAGCATGAATTGTTTTTCTTGAAAATCAAATTGTTTCAACAACTGTATTTACATACATATAAATAACGACATGGTTGATGTTATGTACAAGATGTGTATTTGTATACACAATACACCTAATATCGAAGAGGCATTTGAATTTCAATTAATTCTATTCCCTTTCATTCAAATAGCAATTCTGCATCCTGTTTACTACTTCAATTCAAAAATTTGAATTTCTGAGGCATTCTCAACTCAATTCTGAATTTAGCCCAAAATACCGGTATTGATGGTTTGGGTTTTTACTTTACCTTCTATAACGGTATTTTAATGTTTGGTTTGTTAAATGTGATACGCCGTGTTTAACATCAATTTTTATAGTTTCCTTCGCTATTTGAGTCATCTCTCTCCGCTCTCTACATGYCGCTTTCCACACAGACCTAGCCCCGCCCCGTCACTCAAGGAGCACATTTGTTGTTCCTCGRCCACGAGACACATGCGTTCAGTCTGCATGGTCAATGCAGCACATGGAACAATGTTGATGACAACAATGCTGTTTTCACTTTGCTTCTTCATATAAATCCAGTAGCGTTCTATTATTACACTATTAGTTTGTGTTGCTATACATCTGCAAACAGCTAGTTTGTCTTTTCTTAGCAAGTTGGGCCTAAATCTTGTTAGCCGCTAATGCTAATCGCTAGGTAGCTAGCTAATAAATGTACTGAGTCAGAGCAAACATAATTAATTATACAGCCTGATAATACCAGTGATGGTGTAGACCTAAATCAGCATGTTATTTGTGCAACAGTACCTTCCACATAAAAAAGGAATACAAGAAGCATTAATATGTTAGCTACATGAAGCAGAAAACAGACAATATAGCCAAAGATTAAAGGGTTCCCTTGRAAACAATTAACATTTGATTCAAAATAAGGTTTAGATTGTTTGCCCATGTCATGCAGCCCTACATGGCAGTGTGGAAATTCTCAAATGAACGCAGAAATTTATGAAAATGCCCCAAAAATATTTTGGGTTGAAGTTGAWTTGAACAGTATAAAACAAATCAGAATGGAGAGAGACCTGTTGAAATCACTTAGAATGTATGTGTTGCCACCCTGAGGTCTTGCACTATTTATAAAGCAAATTTAGAACTGTTATAATTTAAAAACATAATATATTGTCAAATACCATCATACAGACATTTTTAAAAAAAATACTGTGATATATTTTGGCCATATTGCCCAGCACTAGGGCTTTCATAAACAATTCAGCGTATAAGAAAACACAGATCAGCCCAGAGGTCCATCTGGGCTAAAGGTTAACCCTACTGCATGCCCTTGGTTACTTAAAACCCCAAACAGTGTTCAGACAACAAATTCTTCAGGGGTGAAAATTCCACAGGCTATGGTGAGAACTTGCGAAAACCCAATTCTTGATGGGAAAACATGGAACTTGGAAATGTGGGTTAACCTCAGGGCCAAAGATGGGTAACAGCCCCGGTGGCAATCAGGAGTGGAAAAGCCCCATCTATTTATCTGAGGTCTAGGCGGAAGAAATCTCTCTCACTGTTTGTTTTAACAATCTGGATGAGGGGAGGGAGGCTACATAAACTGCCAACAACACCCATCTGAGGACATACTCAAAAAGCATTTGGAAATGATGCCCGGGCTATGGGAGGAATGCRGTCTTTGTGTATACATGTAGGAGCTGATTGATCAGTTAGCTTGGCTTAAAGACTAGCAGTGGACCAAGAGGCTGAAAGTAGGGGGACCTCTGCTGGGCAGAAAGGGGATTACATAGGATACAGGGTTGCATAAGGCCAAGGCCTTACCTGAACATGATGAATCCAATGGACTCCACCGCTGCCCTTCTGACATCATCGTTCACGTCACTTACCTGACAGGTAGAGAACAATGTATTAATAACAGAAAAAAAATACAGTAGGGCAAGGAGAGAACAGCCACTAATAACAATTTCTGCCAAAACACCAAACTCCCAATCTGCCCAGATATCAAAGATTTGGGGAAAGCCTATACTTGTTCATAAAAAGCTATTTTATCACACCATCTTTAGCTTGTGCAGGCTGCCATCTGTACGAATACCAACTCAACCATCTGCCCTAGTAACATTAATGAATCTATCAGGGCTTCCTGTACTACCAAGGAATTTATTTAATTCTGGCAATTAACATAMCAACACATTTTAATTTGCTGTGAAGTATACTATTGTCTGTCATAACCATACTCCCAATTCCAATACTTCATATCTTGACTATCCAAATCAAATGTATTTATATAGCCCTTCTTACATCAGCTGATATCTCAAAGTGCTGTACAGAAACCCAGCCTAAAACCCCAAACAGCAAGCAATGCAGGTGTAGAAGCACGGTGGCTAGGTAAAACTCCCTAGAAAGGCCAAAACCTAGGATGAAACCTAGAGAGGAACCAGGCTATGAGGGGTGGCCAGTCCTCTCCTGGCTGTGCCGGGTGGAGATTATAACAGAACATGGCCAAGATGTTCAAATGTTCATAAATGACCAGCATGGTCAAATAAAAATAATCACAGTGGTTGTCGAGGGTGCAACAGGTCAGCACCTCAGGAGTAAATGTCAGTTGGCTTTTCATAGCCGATCATTAAGAGTATCTCTACCGCTCCTACTGTCTCTAGAGAGTTGAAAACAGCAGGTCTGGGACAGGTAGCACATCCGGTGAACAGGTCAGGGTTCCATAGCCGCAGGCAGAACAGTTGAAACTGGAGCAGCAGCACGGCCAGGTGCCGTCCCTACTCTGTTTCCTGGTTGTCAGTGTTTTGCGTGAGGAAGGAGAACACTTACAGCCACATGCAGCAGACGTCTGATGGCCTTGTTGTTCCCGGAGCCGCAGTAGGCCATGCCCACTGTGTACATTCCGGAGCGGCGCAGGATGGGGTCCTACAACACACACAGCGACAGAACACAGAGCCTTAGCTAAGAGACAAGAGTCTGCAGCAGTAGGGTTGCAAAATTCTGGTATTCCCAAAATCCCAGTTGGATGATTCACATGAGGGAATAAGCAGGAAATCCATAACCCTCTAAACAGGATTTCTGGAAAACCTAGGAATTTATTGAAAGTTCCCAGAATTTTGCAACCCTAGTAGGTAGTCATGGAAACAATGTATGGTCAACAAAGGTATACCTCTTATTTGACAAATAACACATTTAAGTATGGGTACTGCATGTATCATTCATACTACGGTTCAGGACAGGTATTCATTGTCGCAGTAAATTGAAACGGATGACTACAGGCTGGGAAAAAAATAAAAAAAAACACCCACAATAGGCAACAAGGTTAACAGTCATGGATGCATAGCCAAGGAATTAAGGAATGAAGGTCAATATATTGGTAATAGGGGATGAGGTGAGTTTCCGCACAGGAGGTGAGTGAGTTTCCGCGCGGCAGGCATAGCGGAACCCCGTCCCCGCGGCGGGCATAGCGGAACCCCGTCCCCGCGGCGGGCATAGCGGAACCCCGTCCCCGCGGCGGGCATAGCGGAACCCCGTCCCCGCGGCAGGCATAGCGGAACTGGTGTGTGTGTTAGGGTGGTCCCGGCAAAACGTGTTTTTTTGGGGGGGGGTCGACCGAGAGTAGTCCTGTTCTTTCGACCAAAATCGCAATGTTATAGACAGCCACACCCTGTGTTTGAATAAAACCAACAACATACGCACTGAGCTTGTCTACATAAGCATACTGTTTGATTAAATAGTTAAAGACAAATTACTCAAGTGTTAAAACAAGTGACAGCGAGTGCCTGTGTGACTGGCGGACGTTGTCTCTCCTCCCTACTCCAGCGAAAAGGCACCACAGCAAGTGTTTATCGCACTGCCCGTGCTGAAGCAGCTACATMATTTCAGCCATGTAGTTTCTTACTTGTTTGACTGAAACGTTATCAAAATCCCTCGTTTATTTAGGAAAAACTTTCCCTCAACCCTTGCTCTCTTTATGTGAAACATGTAATTAGAGCTGGGCGATATGGCCAAAATCTCATCCCATATCCCGATAACGATACATATCACAATATAGCACATTTTATGTTAATTCAATGAATAAATAGTTTATATAAAATGCTCACACGTAAAGGCCTATTTCTTGTTACATGTTGAATTAAACTCAACAATAGAAAGGTACATATTTGATTATTTCTCTTTTATTTAGAACCTTTGTGCAAATGTCAAATTAAGCATGTAACAAAATATAAAATGTATAAAATCTAAAAAAGGTAAATAGAAAACACTTCAACTATAGTTGCATACAAAATAAATATAGGCCTAAAATATATATATTTTGGGGGGGGCTTGCCTGTATTGCATGTTATTTTGGCATTAATACGTGTCACATATCAATTTGTATTTGGTACCTTGGGTCGAGTGTTAGCACCAACTCAAGAAACCCCCGTTTCTCGACCGTGTAAATTGGGGCCATGTCTTTGCAGATGTAAGTTGTAACGGCAGCTGTTGTTATTGCCTTCCATCTTCGTGATCCTTTGCCATATGGTGTGCCGCGGGCAAAAGCCACTAGCAACGTCTGAGTCGAGGGTTTGTTTTGAGCACTCGACGGTACTTTTTTGGGTCTCATCCGTAGACTCTCTCTGTACTGTTTCACATGATTCTTACGTAGGTGGTAAAAGAGGTTAGTGGTGTTTGAGCCTGTTGTCAGGAACGGCCTGCGGAATATTTTGCAGAGGACGGTTTTCTGGTCCGTGTCAGACTTTTCATACCCAAACCCCGTCCATGCGACCGAAGTAGCCCCTCTTTTAGGTACGAGCTTCATGTCTCCGTGCTCTGTGTCACGTTCACTCTCCTCCATGTTTGTTTGTGTTGCAAAGATCACGCAAAGCGTTGTCCGAATTGATGGAAAATATTGCCGCAAAGAGTGTGATTTGCGACACAACGAAATAAACGATAGAGCATAATATGAAACGATAGACGTTTTTCTATCGTCACACGATATATATCGTCATATCGCCCAGCCCTACATGTAATCATAGCATACATGTGACCAATAGGGCCTGACCTATAGCTTATCATAATCACATCAATAAATTGGTTATAACAAACTCCGAACACAGTAATGTCGACTGCAAAACGGATGCGGAGGACGTGAAAAATAAACTCAAAACGGGTGAATGTTTACTGGTTGCTCAGGAGGGAAAGGGGAAGTCCGATGCGTGGAAGACATAWGACCATATCCAACACGGTATAAAGAGCATTATTTATAAAGTATATTAGCGGTATTAGGGTTGCATCATTATTGTTACGCAATACAACCATATACAATTTCACATCTTAAGAGTGATGACTGTGCCATCCSGTGGCCTCCACAATGGGTTAGTCCACTGAGACAAGCGTGAATCATCAAAAGAAAACATGTGGAAAAAATTACAACTCGAAATAATTGCGACTGCTCGACTAAAGAAATCTCGGTCAAACAGCCTATCGACCCCCCCCCCCAAAAAATGGGGTCAGTCCTAGTACATGTGAMTGCATTTCAAGTCCCATTGTTACCTTGTCCCTGCAGAGGCTCTCGATGAGCGTGTCTGCCTCCTCCATGCGTCCGTACATCACCATGGCGATGCCCACGGCCAGGCCGCGCAGGATCTTCTCGTGCTGAGTCTCCTGGGCGTAGCCCACCATGTCCTCGATGGCCTGGGCAGACTTGGAGCCCAGCATGACGAGCCCTAGGGCCAGTCCCGCCGCCTCGCCTGGGAACAGAGGGTCAAAACATGAGCACCGCATGATGGCACCAAAGAAAAGTMCTTTCTAAGTCTGAACAACTGGCAGCACAGTGTTGATTTTTCTAACAAGTTGCTAGTATCACTGATCTCTTGTAAATTGCACAAGCAATGCAGTTTTTGTTTCAAAGCATACTGCATATCAACAGAAGCAAATATTTCAAGATGTTTTTCTGAATCTCCTCCCRATGGGGAATTGACATTCCCATGTTACACTCTAGGGGCTACAGAGATATACTGAACAAAAATCTAAAACGTAAAGTGTTGATCCCATGTTTCATGAGCTGAAATAAAAGAAAGATCAGAAATATTCCATACGCAAAAAACRCTTATTTCTCTCAAATTGTGTTCACAAATGTGTTTACATCCCTGTTAGKGAGCATTTCTCCTTTGCCAAGATAATCCTTCCAACTGACAGGTRTGGCATATAAAGAAGCTGATTAAACAGCATAATCATTACACAGGTTCACCTTGTGCTGGGGACAATAAAAGGCCACTTTAAAATGCACAGTTTTGTCACACCATAATGCCACAGATGTCTCAAATTTTGAGGGAGCGTGCAATTGGCATGTTGACTGCAAGAATGTCCATCAGAGCTGTTGCCAGAGAATTTAATGCTCAAATCGCTACCATAAGCCGACTACAACGTAGTTTTAGAGAATTTGGTTGTACGTCCAAATGTCCTCACAACCGTGACCATACGTATGGTGTCGTGTGGGCGAGCGGTTTGCTGAGGTCACGGTTGTGAACAGAGTGCCCCATGGTGGCGGTGGGRTTACGGTATGGGCAGGCATAATCTATGGACAACAAACACAATTGCATTTTATCGATGAAAATTTGAACGTACAGCGATACCGTGACCTATTGTCATGTCATTCATCTGTCACCATCACTTCATGTTTCAGCAYGATAAAGCACGGTCCCATGTCGCAAGGATCTGTACACAATTCCTGGAAGCTGAAAGTGTCCCAGTTCTTCCATGTCCTGCATACTCAGACATGTCACTCATTGAGCATGTTTGGGATGCTCTGGATCAATGTGTACAACAGCATGTTCCAGTTCCCACCAATATCCAGCAACTTCACCCAGCCATTGAAGAGGAGTGGTACAACATTCCACAATCAGCCTGATGATGAACTACACGCAAAGAACATTTGTCGCACTGCATGATCCCGACTGGTTTCCTGATCCACACCCCTACCATTTTTTTGATGCATATCTGATGCATATCTGTACTCCCAGTTGTGTGAAATCCATAGATTAGGGCCTACTGAATTTATTTCAATTTACTGATTTCCTTATATGGAACTATAACTCAGTAAAACCTTTGAAATGGGTGCTTTTATATATWTTTTTCAGTGTATAATAGTTGGCTAAATTTGAACTCGACTAGCACCAAATGCCTCACTGTCTGTTCAGAGTCGTGTACCTGTGACTGCATCGTCCTGGTAYAGGTTAGACTTGAGCAGATCGTACACATCCTGCCTGGCTGTACCCAAAGCAGCCAATCCCAGGCCCAGACCTCCCCCGTGACGGACAATCTGTGGGAGGAATCAAAGCAAACCACAACAGCCATCAGACACAAATATAACTATGATTTCAACTCGAATGTGACATGATATCCCCCTGATGTGCTTCGTTGGAATTATCTCTGTATTACTTAATGCATCAGCATGCTTCAGTTTGACTGGCGCCTAGCCGGAACGAGTGTGTTCGCTTACTCCCTTAAAAAGACCTTCGCTTGAAAAACTAGAAAAGTGCCAATCGTACTGTTTGTCCATCTTGAGATGCTGTAGCAAGTAGACACTTCGTCAAAATATTCAGAATTCATCGAACTCAATAAATCAATTCAAGAAACCCAAGAAATTAATTTATGTTTTTGCCCTTAGTCAAGCAATTGTACAACAAAAATGTTTGATTCAGTATTTCTCAATTTAAAAAAAATATGCATGAAAACGTGTCAAATTGTTGATAATATAAGCACAAACTCTTCTGAACTGTTTCGGGCTGGGTATCATGCAGATGCCTTTACACACACATCCAATCAAATCTAAGTGACCAAAGGGGTGGGGGGCTATGGGTTGATTTGGAATTGAGCAAGGGAAATGTGACKTGTCTGCATGTTGCCACTCACGTCGTTGCTGGCGTTCTTGAGCTGACTGAGCAGGTAGTCAATGATGTCCCCCCCGTGGTTGGCATGGATTAGCCCGAGGGCATACAGGCCGCCTCCCTCCTGGTAGGCTGATCCAGGTGAGGTGTCTTTATAGGGAGTAGCGTATAGCTAGAGCCCAGTTGATCCGTTGAGTGAGATGCCAGTGGGGAGGGAGCCCCAGTTGATATCTTGATCCAGGTGAGGTGTCTTTGGGCAGATAGGTGGCCATCAACTGCAGTGCCTCTTTCTCGTGACCCTGAAAAGATGCAGATTATTCAGTGAAACTTTATTTATTTATTTATATATCTGAGACATCTCTGGTTGTTTTAAATCGTTACCACTAAAGTTTACCTTGTGAATGACGCCAAGACTGGCTGTGGCTGTGAACTTGGCCCAGTTGGTGGCTCTTGCAAGCCACTCCAAGTTCTCTCTGTTGAAAGAATGAATAAAATCCCATCACACAGCCAAACACAACATTGGCCCTTTATATCCTCACACCAGGCTTCAGCCAAAAACTATTTTGATTATTTAAATTACTTTCAAACATTTCAAATAAGTATTCAAATATTTTGGGGGAGTAGTTGAATATTGGAATGTATTTGGAAATAAAATTGGAAAGTATAAGCATTTATTAGAAATTGTCCTTTAATACAGAGTAAATACAAATTCAAATAAGTACTCCGATGCATTTGAACMCAGGTCCTAGGAGTATTTGAAATACTTGCAGTAGAAGTAGTTGATTTCAGCCACATTATTTGAAAATACTCAGAAGCCAGTTCTGCCTCACAACAATAGAATGTACCACAATCACAACGAAATATAAATATAAATATTTTTTATATATAAATACGACTTCCTGGAGGGTATGTTATGAAGTGTGCTGGCAAAACAGAAAGTGATATTCTCTATGTGTTTATGCTATAGCATAGTGACTATACCTGAGGAACTGGTCACTTGTGGTCCCCGTATGCATGAAGGAGTTGGCTATGACCGTGGCTGTGTGGCACACTGAATTTCGGACAGCATCCTGAATTAGGTAGACAAAGCAACAACAAAAAATTGTGAAAGCCTTCTTATAATGCAGTACATGTCATATGCCTATTTAACATCCAATACATAGCCTGTTAAATACTCATAATGGCATCCTTTACCTTTGTGTTCTTGAGAATCATTAGGTCTGTGTTGTTGTTCCGGATAAGGAACTGCAGATGAAATTCGATGGCCATTTCTCCACTGAGAATTTTGATCATCTTCGCGTTCTGGTCCTTAGGCTCGTCCTTCTATGCAAGCAAAGGAAGGGAAGACTCATTATTTTGGGTGACAAAAACAGTAATATAAAATCGACAACTTCTCTGCATGGCCATAAAGAAGCACCAAGTACAGCTACTCACACTGTCTGATGCTTTCCCTGCAGGGGAGCTGCTGGCCTTGTCGTCCGTCTCCATAGCATCACTGAGAAAAATTTAAAAACATATTGGCTAAATCAAATCTTTGTATCACAATAGGTTACCTGTGACGTGTAAAGATATTTCACCTACACCGATCTTACTACATTCCTTCACATTTTCCCAACCTACCCCTCTCACCCTGTGACTACACCCTCATCCTCACGCACCTGTCTTTGTCTGGGATGGGCACAGTGCCTGTGTTGGTGGAGCCAGGCACGGCGGGGATGGGCGTGCCCACGGTGCGCAGGTTCTGGATGACGGAGGAGAGGAACTGCTGGCTGGCACTCTCGTACAGGTCAAAGCAGATCTGGTAGGCCATCAGCAGGTTGTCTTCCTTCACCAGCTTCTCCAGGATGTCGCTCACCGCCTGTGGGTCATCCAGGAAGATCAGGCACTGTGGAGGAGAAAGAGAAGGAGAGACAGAGTTTGAGTGTGCTGCATGGTGGTCAAGTGGCTCCTTCCTCATATTAGTAAGATGTGTACAATATCAAATAAATCCATTTGCAGCTAAAAGCTGAATTGCAGTAATCAAAAAGAGATTCAGGTGGGGTGAGGGGGAATGAAGAGCAATAGTCTGTAGTCAGCCTCAAAGTGAATGCCTCTGCTGGTAACACGTGGGATCCACCTCAGACAGAAGCATCGTTACAATTAAGGTGAACAGTATTTAGTGGATCTTTTCATTTCATTGTGCAGAGTTTCTCACCTACCCCCCTAACAATAACGTGTGCACGTTACTGTTTATTTTCAAAGTAATTTGCTATTGAATGACTATGTAATTCCAGTGGATCAGGATGGTACTGTTTCAGATTGTGAAATCAGAGAACCATCGCACCACCAAACTGCAGGCAGCTGAATGGATATTTTAAAAAAATCAGAGCCCAATTTGAAGTGTGCTTTYTCCCYGTTACCTGGCAAACGTTGATGAAGTCAGGCTTCTCCAGATTCATGTAGAGCTTGACCAGCACTCGGAGGACCTCRTTGCGGAACTTCTTGTTCTGCATTAGTGACATGCAGACCTTCAGGCTGTAGGCCAGTAGGCCACTAACGTCATTCTGTACAACACAAGGAAGAAGGTTAGGATCTCAACATAAAATGTTCAGTTGTTACTGAATGTTTTGTTGTTTTAAACCACAACAAAAACATTAAATAAAATGTAGGCTAAACCAAAACTCATGCATCTGTGGATTTCATTCAGCAAATTTTTTATTTATTACATTAAGTAGAAGTTGCACCAAATTAAACAATCTGTGGAACCAAAACAGAACGTGTTCAGAAGACGACCCGGGAGCCACTGACCGATTCAAGGATAGTCTTCTCGAAGATGTCCAGGCGTCGAGTCTCCAAGGCAATGCCGATGGCCTGCTTGTACTTATGGTCGCCYAGGCAACGCAGGAACATCTTGTTGACGATGCCCTCCAGCCGCGGGTCGATGCTCTTCTTCTCCTCGTCCTCAGGAAGCTCGGCGTTCTCCACCCGCTGCTTGGTGTAGTGGTCAATGCATTTGGCTACGGGGAAAAGACCAGAGGTCATCAAAGAACTGCTGTATACCGCTGAGGAATAATCAATTGCCATGATTAGTGGCATCAGTGTGTTGATATCTAAATTAGCAACAGTGGGTATACATAAATTGAACATTGTTGAGGTGACTATGTGTAATGTAACAAAAGGTAAGCCTATGGATCAGCATTAGAAGCCCTTGAGGTCATTATTAAGATGGTGTACTTGGGGATACCAAAACATGCAGTTGTGACATCACTCACCGATAATGGTCTCCACATATTCAGTGTCGTCTGTGACATTGAAAAGGTCTCCTGCACCCAGAGCGTAGTTCAACGACTCATCAAACGCCCCGAGGTGGTAGAACACTTTGGAAGCCACCAAGGCAGCAAATGCCCTGCTCCGAAATGTCTCATCTTCATACAGGACCTCACTGTGAGGAGAGAACAAATTTTTCCCCCTTGAGTAATTTCTTTATTCTAATTAAAGTTGCACTATGCAGAAATCACTGCCATTTCCTGGTTACTTAAACTAAATAGTTTGCCTAATTTCAGTTTGTGACAAACTAAGTTAGCTATAGTGTAGAGAATCAATGTATCATCTAAACCGCCGCAAAAAAAATTTGCATAACCAAAAATATTGTTGTTTCAGCAGTTTGAAGCTGGTGTACAAAACCGAAAGTTAAAATAAGCAAAAACAGAACGTTATGTGAATTTGGTCTGGTTKCCCAAAAAGTGACATATTGCCAATTTAAACTGACCATGGAAATATGTGGCTTTTYCCCCCTTAATTAAAAACGTACATTTTGTCAACAGATCCCGATATCTCAGCCCAGAAGTCATTGACAATGGAGTTCAGCTTGTGCAGAGCAAACTCCTACAAACAAAAAAATAAATAAAAAATGTTAAGACACTTTACACAAACAATAGTCAAGAATAATCATTGCCAAGTCAATAGGAATGTTAGTGGCCACCAAACCTGGTCCAGGAGAGCTACTGTCCAGCACTAACGACTGCTTCCACAAACTAGCTACTTATGATGGTATTTAATGTTATTGTACAAGGCTTTTCGTCTTCTCTAGGTCCAGGGTTGGTGACCACTGGTGTATTCTCACAAGATTAAGTTTATGATACCTTGAGTTGGGGCTCCTCCTCATCCAGCAGTGAGATGATTCCAGCTAAAATCAAATAATGTGCAGTCAATTTCAACATCATGGATAAACCCGGATGTGTGTGTGAACCCTGATGCACTTCAGTGTATGTAACGTAGCTAGCTAGGTTAGACAGAAAACGTTAACCTTCTCATTTATGACTGTCATATAAAAAAAAGTTTAATGTGAAGCCTAAACAGGTCAAACTCGAAAGGGAAAAGGGGATATCTAGTCAGTTGTATAACTGAATGCATTCAACTGAAATGTGTCTTCCGCATTTAACCCAACCCCTCGGAATCAGAGGTGCTTTAATCGACACATTTCAATTTAATAACTGACTACTTATYCCCCTTCCCCTTCCGAGTTTGACCAGGGGCAGATTTAAACGTTGTCGGCTCGGGGATTCGATCCAGCTACCTTTCGGTTACTGGCCCGACACTGCTACTAGGAGCAGGAGTGGCTAGGAATCCTAGCCGCCGGGCTACATGCCGCCCGTTTACCGGGCTATGAAAATATTACATTCTAAACTAGCTAACTACGTTAGTTTGCCAGGGCACAGCTAGGTAACGTCAGCAGCTAACCAACGCGGTCGGTAAATTCCTAGCTAATGTTAGTTAGCCATYTGGCTAACGTCATTGTCCAACGACTAACGTTAATGGCGACTATAGACATTAAACAATATGATAGGAATACAGTTGTTATCCAGCCACCTAGGTAACTAGCTAACATTTGTTAATGTACAGTAGCTAAATTAGCTAACTGTGAGTTTTAAAAGTCTGTAAACTGGGTAGATAGCTAGTTAGCTAGCCAGTTAGCTATGTGACTCAGCTAAATCAATGGATGCTAGCTTGCTACCGTTAGCAATCTTTTCCAAAAGGCTGACATTTGCTAGTATGTTACTGCTTACCGGCAGACGTTATCATGGTTGGTTCTTTATTCTCCCCCTCTTAATCCACGAACCCAGGTTATACCGTTTCAGTTAGTGACAATGAAATTATAAAACGTCAACACCTTGAAAGTACAGTATATGTGTCAGTTGTCCACAACAGCGGGACACTTGTCTGTTGAAAAATATTTTTGGTTCAACAATGAAAGCCCCCTTTCTAAAAACCCATAGTTAGGTATACCTAGATAGTGCCTGATTAAATTACAGCTCGTCGTCATTGTCAATTATTTAATCTCATCCTGATTCTTGGACAGGGGTAGGAAAAGTGATGACTAAAATCATTGTAATGGGCTGTATATTTTGTATTCTTAGCTAGAATATTTAAAACATAATTTCGGTATATTTCTATCCACAAACTGTCTTCTATTCTGCCAGTCTCGAATGAATCAGTTATTTTACCTGTCCTACACACGTTGTTTTTCTGCCCCCTAGCGCCCCTTACAGAAACATATTACAGCTTTGAAACTGCAGTCGACTGTGGTATTTTGGACGCAGTAATAACATAATAAATATCGGAGTTGTGCMGGTTGGAGATATTTGGTTATACGAAGGGAGGATCCGCTTGGTGCTGGCGCAAACTGGCGCTAGCACTTTTGCTACGTATCAGTCTTTCGGGTTGAAAGGGAGTAAGCAAACAATCAAACTGGCGGTGGTTCGGCACGGCTGTGACTGGGTCAGAGATGGTAGGCGATTGTGATGGAGAAGGGAGTAGGAAAGAGAAAACGTAAAACAAAAGCGGTAGAGAAATTGAGCAGGGGTTTGAATGGGAGCAAGAGGTCTATGGCTGCGGGGATTAAGTAGAAAAGGAAGTTTGAGGAGAGCAACAGTTTTAAATCAAATTGTATTGGTCACATACACGTGTTTAACAGATGTTATTGTGGGTATGCTTGTGCTTCTAGTTCCGGCAGTGCAGCAATAAAAACAAAATACTGCAAAGTTTCCTAAGGACTAGAAGCGAGGCAACCCTCTGTCTGCACCATTCAAGCAGTGGATTAAAGGGGTGATAACAGGATTGCCTGTGAGTGTTGGCTCTAAAGAGGTAAACTACAATTTGAAAGGAGTTTTTTTTGAGCGAGAATAAAGATGACTGAGTAGTAAGACATTTATAAAAGCAACAGATACCATTAATAAGAAGGGGCTAGAAGGGTCTTATATGGTGAGCTACTGAGTGGCTAAGACAGCCAAGCCCCATACTATTGTGGAGGACTTAATTCTTCCTTCTGCCATGGATATAGCTGGGACAATGCTGGGGGGAAAGTTTTAAAAAACTATACAGACAATGCCTTCATCAAACAACACTGTTTCACGACGCATCAGTGACATGGCAGGAGATGTTTTGAAACAATTACTGCTTCGCATACAAGCCAGTGAATTATATGCGTTAGTCAACAGATGTGGCGGGTCTGTCACAGCTCCTGGTATGTCCGTTATATTTATGGGGGGTCAATTAAGGAAGACATCCTCTTCTGCAAACCGCTGGAAACCAGGACAACATGAGAGGATATTTTTAAAGTACTGGACAGCTTTGTGACATCAAATGGACTTTGGTGGTCAAGATGTGTTGGTATCTGTACTGATGGCGCAAAAGCTATGATGGGGAGACATAGTGGAGTGGTAACGCGCATACAAGCAGTTGCTCCCGACGCCACTTGGAGGCTCTTGCTGCCAAGGGAATGCCTGACAGCTTGAAAGATGTTTTGGACACTACAGTTAAAATGGTTAACTTTGTTAAAGCAAAGCCCCTAACTCTTGTGTATTTTCTGCATTAGGCAATGATATGGGCAGCGACCATGTAACGCTTTTACAACATACAGAAGTGCGCTGGTTATCAAGGGATCAACTTATTGACAAGTYTTTTTTAATTGAGAAAATAACTTATTTACTGACCATAATTTTCACTTCTCTGACCGCTTGCATGATGACGAGTTTCTCACACGACTGGCCTATCTGGGTGATGTTTTTTCTTGCCTGAATGATCTGAATCTAGGATTACAGGGACTCTCCKCAACTATATTCAGAAGTTGGAGCTCTTTTCTGTCTGCATTAACAAGGACAACACACAGGTCTTTCCATCATTGTATGATTTTTTTGTGTGCAAATGAACTCAAGCTTACGGACAATGTCAAATGTGATATAGCAAAGCACCTGAGTGCACAATTACGCAGGTACTTTCCCGAAAACAAACGACACAAACAACTGGATTCGTTATCTCTTTCATGCCCTGCCTCCAGTCTATTTACCGATATCTGAACAAGAGAGCCTCATTGAAATGGCAACAAGCGGTTCTGTGAAAATGTAATTTAATCAGAAGCCACTRCCAGATTTCAAATCAAATTTATTTATATAGCCCTTCTTACATCAGCTGATATCTSAAAGTGCTGTACAGAAACCCAGCCTAAAACCCCAAACAGCAAGCAATGCAGGTGTAGAAGCACGGTGGCTAGGAAAAACTCCCTAGAAAGGCCTAAACCTAGGAAGAAACCTAGAGAGGAACCAGGCTATGAGGGGTGGCCAGTCCTCTTCTGGCTGGAGATTATAACAGAACATGGCCAAGATATTCATAAATGACCAGCATGGTCAAATAATAATAATCACAGTAGTTGTCGAGAGTGCAACAAGTCAGCACCTCAGGAGTAAATGTCAGTTGGCTTTTCATAGCCGATCTTTGAGAGTAAATCTCTACCGCTCCTATGTCTCTAGAGAGTTGAAAACAGCAGGTCTGGGACAGGTAGCACGTCCGGTGAACAGGTCAGGGTTCCATAGCCGCAGGCAGAACAGTTGAAACTGAAGAAGCAGCACGGCCGCAAGCAGTCATCATGCCAGGTAGTCCTGAGGCATGGTCCTAGGGCTCAGGTCTCCGAGAGAGAGAAGAAAAGAGAGAAAATAAATAGAGAGAGCATACTTAAATTCACACAGGACACGGATAAGACAGGAGAAGTACTCCAGATATAACAGACTGACCCTAGCCCCCGACACAATAAACTACTGCAGCATAAATACTGGAGGCTGAGACAGGAGGGGTCAGGAGACACTGTGGCCCCATACGATGGACTCCGGACAGGGCCAAACAGGCAGGATATAACACCCACCCACTTTGCCAAAGCATAGCCCCACACACTAGAGGGATATCTTCAACCACCAACTTACCATCCTGAGACAAGCCGATATAAGCCACAAAGATCTCCGCCACGGCACAATCCAAGGGGGGCGCCAACCCAGACAGGAAGATCACGTCAGTGACTCAACCCACTCAAGTGACACACCCCTCTAGGGACGGATGGAAGAGCACCAGTAAGCCAGTGACTTAGCCCCTGTAATAGGATTAGAGGTAGAGAATCCCAGTGGAGAGAGGGGAACCGGCCAGGCAGAGACAGCAAGGGCGGTTCGTTGCTCCAGAGCTTTCCGTTCACGTTCAGACTCCTGGGCCAGACTACACTCAATCATATGATCTACTGAAGAGTTGAGTCTTCAATAAAGACTTAAAGGTTGAGACCGAGTCTGCGTCTCTCTGGTAGGGCTGCGCTCAGTTTCTTGCCTTGGCAAATTGCGCTGTTAAGACACTGAAGCCTTTGCAACCACGTACCTATGTGAGAGTGGATTCTCGGCCCTCACTAGCATCAACACTAAATACAGGCGCAGGCTGTGTGGAAAATGATTTAAACTGAGCCTCTTCCAATACAACCCAACATTGCAGAGTTATGGGCATCCTTTCAAGCACACCCTTCTCATTAACCTGTGGTGAGTTATTCACMATTTTTGATGAACAAAAAGGTTTTATATGTAAGATGGCTAATTAAAGAGCAAAATGATTGATTATTATTATATTATTATTTGTACCTTGGTCCGATAAGAGCTCTTTGTCACTTCCCACGAGCCAGGTTGTGAGATTCTTATGAGTTTAATAAATGTATCGTATAGTGTGTGTGTGGCAGGCTTACAATGATGGCAAAAAACAACATTTGAGAGTGTGCTGACCCTGGTGCTAGAGGGGGTACGCAGCTGGAGGTGGAATGTTTGAAAGGGTACGGGACAGTAAAAAGTTTGGGAACCACTGCTAATGGAATCCAGAAAGAACAAAACCCTGCACTCTAACATTTACATTTAAAGTTTCAAAGTTATGGGCAAAGACACAAAACATCCACATCAAATTAAATATTTTTCTTGATAAAATAACATGGAAAGCAACCACTTTTTACACAGTATTAATTTACCATTCTTATAAACCATTTAATGTAAATGTACATTACTGTATTGTACATAGGCTGGTCATCTAGGTTTGGTACCTGTATACTTTCCATCAACATGAAGAAAAACAATGCACGATACATTAATTGAGTAGGCCTACATTGAGACATCAAGTGGTTTGTGATGATGTGATGTGATAATGTGGCTCAGTTGGTAGAGCATGGCAATGCTAAAGTTGTGGGTTCAATCCCCACAGGGGACCAGTATGAAAATGTATGCACTCAAGTTGCTCTGGATATGAGTGTCTAGTAAAAGGAATGAATAGGCCATTTCAGTTTTCAACAAGTAGCATTTGCAAAGTATTTAAATACATTTTTATATTCCTCAAGTATTATCAGATTAACTGTTTTGTACAGATAATTATCAGACTCAGGTTAGAAATGCTGGTAAACTCTAAATACAAATACATTTAGTATTATATTTTTTTTACAAAAGTAAAAAGACTGGGTCTTTACTAGTCCTGTATTAGCAGACCGGTATAGAAGTCTTCAGTGTGGGCAAATGCATTTTTTTCTGCATCGCAGCACCCCCACCTCTAAACTACTTCCCGCGGCTATGACAAGGGATAGAGTTAGGGTAAATAGCCCATCTGTTCTGTTACACTTCAAGGACAGGGTAAAGTAATCAAGGGTTATTATCTGAGGGCTTATGCACCGAAGCCTTTAAGATGTTATAACTGCCAGAGGTTTGGGCATGTGGCAACAGCCTGTAAAGAGAAAAAGAGGTGTGCCAGGTGTGGAGGGGAGCATGAGTATGGGAAGTGTGAGGAGGATGTACAACCAAAGTGCTGCAGCTGAGGGGGTGCTCATATTGTGGCATATAGTGGGTGTGAGGCAGTGAAGCAGGCAGTGGAGGTGCAACAAGTGAGAGCGGAGAGAAGGGTCATATGTCATATGCTGAGGCAGTGAGGGTGGTCCACGTCTACAGAGATACAGGTTCAAGGGAGAGATGGGTAGGAGCATCTAGACCGGGGATTACGGGGCAGGTGGGCGGCGATATGGTATACGTAGATAAGAGAAAGCTGGTGACGTTCATAGCAGGAGCTATCAATAGCACTGCTAAAGTAGAGTCTAAAATAGAGAGGATTCATCTAATAGTGGAAGTGGCTGGGAGACATCTGAGTATGACAGGGTTGACCTGGGAAGAGGTTCGAGATGACCTCAATCAGCCGAGGGTGGAGTCATGTATTACTGGATCTTAGTTATGGTGGTAATACTACAATGGAATGCTCAAAGCCTGTTGGCTAATGGGCAGGAGTTCAAGCAGTTCATTGTAGATGTGCCAGCTAAGCCTGATTTGTGTGCAGAAAACATGGCTCAAACCGACTTCAGAGTTTATCATACAGGGATCCCATTTTACATATGCACAAAAAGCTTATTTCTCTAAAATGTTGTGCACAAATTTGTTTACATCCCTGTTAGTGAGCATTTCTCTCTTGCCAAGATAATCCATCTACCTGACAGGTGTGGAATATCAAGAAGCTGATTAAACAGCATGATCAATACACAGGTGCATCTTGTGCTGGGGACAATAAAAGACCACTCTAAAATGTGAGTTTTRTCACACAACACAATACCACAGATGTCTCAAGTTTTGAGGGAGTGTGCAATTGGCATGATGACTGCAGGAATGTCCACCAGAGCTGTTGCCAGAGAATTAAATGCTAATTTAAGCCGCCTACAACATGCTTTTAGAGAATTTGGCAGTACATTCAACCGGTCTCACAAGTGCAGACCACCTGTAACCACACCAGCCCAGGACCTCCACATCCGGCTTCTTCATCTGCGGGATCGTCTAAGACCAGCTGATGAAACTGAGGAGTATTTATGTCTGTAATAAAGCTCTTTTGTGGGGAGAAACTCATTGGGATTGGCTGAGCCTGGCTCCCAGTGGGCGGGCCTATGCCCTCCCAGGCCCACCCATGGCTGCGCCCCTGCACAGTCATGTGAAATCCATAGATCGGGGCCTAATTTATTTATTTAAATTAACTGATTTCCTTATATGAATTGTAACTCAGTAAAGTCTTTGAAATTGTTGCGTGTTGCATTTATATTTTTGTTCAGTAGATAATCCTTGTCAGATATTGGACCTAAAAGTGCTGGAGAGGTTGGAGGGCCAGGATAGAAGTAAGTTAATGTGGTGTGGGGATTTTAGTGCCCACAACACTCTGGGGGGTGAAACGGATGGATGGAAATGGCCAAGTGATGGAAAATCTGATGAGATCTGGTGTGCCTGAATGATGGCCGAGGGACCAGGATTGATGTAGCCACAGGGAAAGAGTCTGCCTTGGACCTCACTCTGGTATCTAGTGCGATGGCAGGAATCTGTGAGTGGGAGGTATGGGAGGAGTCGACAGTAAGGAGTGATCATTACCCCATAGTATGCACAGTAGGCCGGAGGGAGGATGAGGTGTCAGTGGATGGAGTAGGCAGGTGGGTGTTTGGAAGGGAAAAGTGGGATCAGTTTTAGGAGCTGAGTGAGCAGGTGATGGCTCGGGTGGATATGAAAAGGGATGTGGATAGTATGAATAACTGGGTGAGAACAGCTTTAGTGGGGGCAGCTACTGAGGCGATACCTAAGAGTTCAGGGAGGAGGAGGAGGAAAGCAGTCCCATGGTGGACGGAGGAGTGTGGGGCAATGCTGGGGAGTAGGAACAGGGCATTTAGAGTACTGAAAAGGATGTGTAACTTCCAACATCTGATTCAGTATAAGCAGGTTTCCTGTGAGAAGAACTATCTGTCAGGCAAAGAGGTCATGTTGGCGTCGGTTCTTGGCAGGGCGATACCTGTGGGGAAATTGTGGTGGAGGGTTAAGAGGATGAGTGGGGTCAGAAGGGAGTGGGACTATCCAGTGTTGACGAGTGGGGAGGATATGGCAGTAACAGATGAGGAGAAGGCAGAGATGATGGCCAAAGCATTTGTCAAAGTGCATAGCTTGGCAACTTTTTCAGAGGATGGGGAGAGGGAGAACAAGAGAGGAGCACCCTGGAGTGCTGGATAGGAGGAAGGATATAAATGATGCATTGAATACACCATTTACCATGGCAGAGATGAAACGGGCAATAGGTAAGGCTGGTTAACTTCACCTGGGAAAGACGAGGTGTGCTATGTTATGTTGGCCCATCTTAGTGATGAGGCACTGGATAAGGTATTGATGTTGTACAGATTCTGGGAGGAGGGGACCAGGCAGCTGAAAGGAGGCAGTAATGGTACCAATCCGGAAGCCAGGGAAGGACCCAGCGAGGCCAACAAGCCGGAAGCTAGGGAAGGTCCCAGCGAGGCCAACAATCCGGAAGCCAGGAAAGGACCCAGCGAGACCAACAAGCTATTGCCGAATAGCTTTAACATCACATGTATGTAAGAAGAGCTTCTGGATATCAGGACAGCGATCACTCACCTCGGAGTAGACAAAGATTTTTTCTTCAACAAGCAGGATGCACAGGACATTCTCCGAACACCTGACAAGACCAACATCCCAGTTATTTGCAAGAGGAAGAGACGCAGGTACAGAGGACACGGTGCCTCGTTAGGATCCTCAGAAGGCGAGTGGGAAGCTGCCGTTACCATCAATATTACTCGCCAACGTGCAATCATTGGACAATAAATTAGACGAGATATGATCACTAATATCCTACCAACGGGACATCAAAAACTGTAATATCTTATGTTTCACGGAATCGTGGCTGAATGATGACATGGATATTCAGCTAGCGGGATATATGCTGCACCGGCAAGATAGAACAGCACACTACGGTAAGAAGAGGGGGGGTGGTCTGTGCATATTTGTAAACAACAGCTGGTGCACGAAATCTAAAGAAGTCTCTAGATTTTGCTCGCCTGAAGTAGACTATCTTGTGATAAATTGCAGATCACACTACTTGCCTAGAGAGTTTTCAGCTATACTTTTCGTGGCTGTTTATTTACCACCACAGACGGATGCTGGCACTAAGACCGCACTCAGTCAGCTGTATAAGGAAATAAGCAAACAGGAAACCGCTCCGGCGCTCCTAGTGGCTGGAGACTTTAATGCAGGGAAACTTAAATCAGTTCTACCTAATTTCTATCAACATGTTAAATGTGCAACCACCTGTACTCCACACACAGAGACATGTACAAAGCTCTCCCTCGCCCTCCATTTGGTAAATCCGAACACAATTATATCCTCCTGATTCCCGCTTACAAGCAAAAGTTAAAGCAGGAACCACCAGTGACTCGGTCTATAAAAAAGTGTTCAGATGAAGCAGATGCTAAACTACAGGACTGTTTTGCTATCACAGACTGGAACATGTTCTGGGATTCTTCCGATGGCATTGAGGAGTACACCACATCAGTCACTGGCTTTATCAATAAGTGCATCGAGGACGTCGTCCCCACAGTGACTGTACRTACATATCCCAACCAGAAGCCATGGATTACAGGAAACATTCGCACTGAGCTAAAGGGTATTGCTGCAGCTTTCAAGGTGCGGGTCTCCAAACCCAGAAGCGTATAAGAAATCCAGCTATGCGCTCAGACGAACCATCAAACAGGCAAAGCGTCAATACAGGGCTAAGATTGAATCATACTACACCGGCTCCGACGCTCGTCTTATGTGGCAGGGCTTGCAAACTATTACAGACTACAAAGGGAAGCACAGCCGTGAGCTAACCAGTGACACGAGCCTACCAGACGAGCTAAATCACTTCTATGCTCGCTTCAAGGCAAGCAACACTGAGGCATGCATGAGAGCATCAGCTGTTCTGGACGACTGTGTGATCACGCTCTCTGTAGCCGACGTGAGTAAGACCTTTAAACAGGTCAACATTCACAAGGCTGCGGGGCCAGACGGATTACCAGGACGTGTGCTCCGGGCATGTGCTGACCAACTGGCAGGTGTCTTCACTGACATTTTCAACATGTCCCTGTTTGAGTCTGTAATACCAACATGTTTCAAGCAGACCACCATAGTCCATGTGCCCAAGAACACAAAGGCAACCTGCCTAAATGACTACAGACACGTAGCACTCACGTTCGTAGCCATGAAGTGCTTTGAAAGGCTGGTAAGGGCTCACATCAAGACCATTATCCCAGAAACCCTAGACCCACTCCAATTTGCATACCGCTCAAACAGATCCACAGATGATGCAATTTCTATTGCACTCCACACTGCCCTTTCCCACCTGGACAAAATGAACGCCTATGTGAGAATGCTATTCATTGACTACAGCTCAGCATTCAACACCATAGTACCCTCAAAGCTCATCACTAAGCTAAGGATCCTGGGACCAAACACCTCCCTCTGCAACTGGATCGTGGACTTCCTGACAGACCGCCCCCCAGGTGGTGAGGGTAGGTAGCAACACATCTGCCACGCTGATCCTCAACACTGGAGCCCCCCAGGGGTGCCTGCTCAGTCCCCTCCTGTACTCCCTGTTCACCCACGACTGCATGGCCAGGCACGACTCCAACACCATCATTAAGTTTGCAGATGACACAACAGTGGTAGGCCTGATCACCGACAATGACGAGACAGCCTACAGGGAGGAGGTCAGAGACCTGGCCGGGTGGTGCCCGAATAACAACCTATCCCTCAATGTAACCAAGACTAAGGAGATGATTGTGGACTACAGGAAACGGAGGACCGAGCACGCCCCCATTCTCATCTACGGGGCTGTAGTGGAGCAGGTTGAGAGCTTCAAGTTCCTTGGTGTCCACATCACCAACAAACTAGAATGGTCCAAACACACCAAGACAGTCGTGAAGAGGGCACGACAAAGCCTTTTCCCCCTCAGGAAACTAAAAAGATTTGGCATGGGTCCTCAGATCCTCAAAAGGTTCTGCAACATTCGAGAGCATCCTGACTTGTTGCATCACTGCCTGGTACGGCAATTGCTTGGCCTCCGACCTCAAGGCACTACATAGGGTAGTGCGGACGGCCCAGTACATCACTGGTGCCAAGCTGCCTGCCATCCAGGACCTCTACACCAGGCGGTGTCAGAGGAAGGCCCTAAAAATGGTCAAAGTCCCCAGCCACCCTAGTCATAGACTGTTCTTTCTACTACCGCATGGCAAGCGGTACCGGAGTGCCAAGTCTAGGACAAAAAGGCTTCTCAACAGATTTTACTGTTCGGAAGTTTACATACACCTTAGCCAAATACATTTAAACTCMGTTTTTCACAATTCCTGACATTTAAAATTCCCTGTCTTAAGTCAGTTAGGATCACCACTTTATTTTAAGAATATGAAATGTCAGAATAATAGTAGAGAGAATGATCTTTCTCAGCTTTTATTTCTTTCATCACATTCCCAGTGGGTCAGAAGTTTACATACACTCAATTAGTATTTGGTAGCATTGCCTTTAAACTGTTTAACTTGGGTCAAACGTTACGGGTAGCCTTTCACAAGCTTCCCACAATAAGTTAGGTGAATTCTGGCCCATTCCTTCTGACAGAGCTGGTGTAACTGAGTCAGGTTAGTAGGCCTCCTTGCTCGCACACGGTTTTTCAGTTCTGCCCACAAATGTTCTATGGGGTTGAGGTCAGGGCTTTGATCTTTCAATCACCCACGTGGGTATTACCAATGAGGAGATGGCACGTGGGTATATGCTTCTAAAAGCCAATGAGGAGATGGGAGAGGCAGGACTTGCATCGCGTTCTGCATCACAAATAGAAGCAACTTCTATTTTAGCGCCTGGCAACGCAGACGCTCATTGGCGCACGCGAGCAGTGTGGGTGCAATGATTGAATAAAATGTACGTGCAAATTTATTTTGCAACGCTCGCGCATGCGACACGAGCTGTGTGGTCAGCATGTTATTTGCTACCTAAGGTTCATTTGATCGAATAGAAGTTTCGCAATGATAAAGTTGTTACTAGTGTATTGATATAAGTAGGGCACGTTACATCCCGGAACCTTTGAGAAAAAGCACTTTATATCTGCGTTGTCTCAAGTTGGCTATGCATATTCATGGTATGAGGCTAGTAGCATAGCATCTCTCTCCATTGAAACCAGGCGGTTGACGTCAACAACTGTAATCGAATATTCCAAAAAGGATTACAATACTGACATTTATCCACCAATCCAAAGAAAGGATAGGCGAGAGCTAGACAGCCCTCTGTGCCGCTTTGAGGACAATGACTCYCATTGTTAGRGCAGAGAGAAATGTATCTTGTCAGTATATCCATAATCTTTGTCTAAGATAATCAAGAAATCTGTAATTTCCAATGTTATTGCCAAGGAGCTCTTAGTCGCACAATTTTACATATAGCTAAGATGTTTGGTGCAATTTTTTCCCCCATTAATCTAGAAGTAGACTGCAGACAGTCGACGCATGCCAGATCTTACAATGCCTGGATAGGTATTTTAAGTATCAGCTAACCGCATCAAGTCTAGGTCAAAAAGGCTCCTTAACAGCTTCTACGGCCAAGCTGTAAGACTGCTAAACCCTCTTAGGCCTCACTCCCCCCTATCTGAGATACCTACTGCCAAGCTGTAAGACTGCTAAACCCTCTTAGGCTTACTCCCCCCTATCTGAGATACCTACTGCCAACTGTAAGACTGCTAAACCCTCTTAGGTCTACTCCCCCCATCTGAGATACCTACTGCCAAGCTGTAAGACTGCTAAACCCTCTTAGGCCTCACTCCCCCCTATCTGAGATACCTACTGCCAAGCTGTAAGACTGCTAAACCCTCTTAGGCCTTACTCCCCCCTAGTGAATACCTACTGCCAAGCTGTAAGACTGCTAAACCCTCTTAGGCCTCACTCCCCCCTATCTGAGATACCTACTGCCAAGCTGTAAGACTGCTAAACCCTCTTAGGTCTTACTCCCCCCTATCTGAGATACCTACTGCAGCCCTCATCCTGCAGCCCTCATCCTGCAGCCCTCATCCTCCACATACAACACCCGTTCTACCAGTCACATTCTGTTAAAGGTCCCCAAAGCAACACACATCCCTGGGTCGCTCGTCTTTTCAGTTCGCTGCAGCTAGCGGCTGGAACGAGCTGCAAAAAAACACTCAAACTGAACAGTTTTATCTCTTCATTCCAAGACTCAATCATGGACACTCTTACTGACAGTTGTGGCTGCTTCGCGTGGTGTATTGTTGTCTCTACCTTCTTGCCCTTTGTGCTGTTGTCTGTGCCCAATAATGTTTGTACCATGTTTTGTGGTACTACCATGTTGTGTTGCTACCATGTTGTTGTCATGTTGTGATGCTACCATGCTGTGTTTTCATGTGTTGCGGCCATGCTGTGTTGCTGCCATGCTATGTTGCCATGCCATGCTATGTTGTAGGTCTCTCTTTATGTAGTGTTGTCTCTCTTGTCGTGATGTGTCATTTGTCCTATATTTWTTTATTTGTTTAATTTAATTCCAGCCCCCGTCCCCGCAGGCCTTTTGCCTTCTGGGAGGCTGTCATTGTAAATAAGAATTTATTCTTAACTGACTTGCCTAGTTAAATAAAGGTTAAATAAAATAAACAGTTAATCAAATGGCTGCCTGGACTATTTGCATTGAACCCCTTTTTTATGCTGCTGCTAGTCACTGTTTATTATCTATGTAGTCACTTTACCTTGACCTACATGTACATATTACCCTAATTACCGCGACACGACTGTACCCCGCATATTGACTCAGTACTGGTACCCATGTATATAGCCTCGTTATTGTTATGTTACATAAAAAAAGTATTTATTTTATTTTTTACTTTAGTTAATTTTWAAATTTTTAATATATTTTCTTGGTTAAGGGCTTGTTAATAAGCACCTGTTGTATTCGGGGCATGTGACAAATATAATTTCATTTGTTTCAACCTCTTCCCAAATTAATATACAGTAGTTGTTTCACAGCTGTTTTTGGTATTTTAACCTGCATGTCTTGAAAGTGTCTGGTGGGGATAGACAAATCAACATGCGCAAGATGGCGCACACGGAGCCGGTTTGGTCATCATGTTAGKCAGGTTTAATTTAAAAAAAATCTTTGCGACATAGGTAATGGAAATGGCAGATATAGGAGACATTTTTATCCGTTCGAGAGGGGTGGATTTTTCTTTCGACAAATGATGGAAACTGTGTTTTTAGAATTAATGATTTTTTAAGGTATTCGGAGGACGTGATATCATCACCTAACTATAAACTCCACTCCACATTTAATTCTAAATGCCTACTGCTTTTAGTTTTCTTTTACAACAAAAAAAAGTATGTCTCTTGGCAGTACAAGGATTGTCCTGACTTTGCTTCACCTTGTTTTTCTGGTTAGCAGGATGCAATTTTCACCATCCAATTATTTCAGATCTACAGTTGTATTCAAGTTTCACTTTGCACGGACCTTGGCAATACGTTGGTAAAAGAAGTATTCAAATATGTCAAATATTAGTTAGTAATTGATTATCGGTGGTTCCAAACTTCTTCCATTAAGAATGAGTTATTGGGGACCTTCAATGCTGCAGACATGGTTTGGTACCTTTCCCCAGATCTGTGCCTCAACACAATCTTGTCTCGGAGCTCTACGGACAATTCCTTCAACCGCATGGCTTGATTTTTGCTCTGACATTCACTGTCAACTGTGGGACCTTATACAGACAGGTGTGTGCCTTTCCAAATCATGTCCAATCAATTGAATTTTACCACAGGTGGACTCCAATCATGTTGTCGAAACATCCCAATGTTGATGATCAATGTAAACACAATTTGTCTGAGCTCAATTTCGAGTCTCATAGCAAAGGGTCTGAATACTTATGTAATTAAAGTATTTATGTTTTTTATTGTTAATACATTTTCAAAAATGTCTAAAAAAACAGATTTCGCTTTGTCATTATAGGGTATCGCGTTCTGTAGATTGATGAGGAATTTTTTGAATATGAATAATAAGGCTGCAACGAAACAAACCTGGGCAGAGGAACATACCAGGAGTCAACTACTATAGTGGATGACCCTAGTGAACCTGCAATAAAAGGCCCCTGAAGCTATAATGTCTAGTATTCGAGAAAGCAAACTATCACTTGTAGGTCGAGAAAGCAAGCACGCTACACTAAAGTGAAATACAACTTTTTGTTAACAACCCCTTTTAAATCAGTCATTTCACATAACTTAAAGAAAGATACAGTACGTGGTTGCTCTTTGAAAATACAATGTGTTATTTGATAAGTTTATCGTAATTAATTAACTGCAGCAGTTTTACTCCATTGGTTCCATAACAAGCAGCGACTTCAAAACTATTAATGAATTGCATTAAAACAGTGAATGAGGCGTACAAGAAATATAATGTAGCAATACATATACAAACTATACACAGTGCAATTATACAATCCTTTAGTTTAAAATCTAAATACAAATTCAAGTAAACCCATAACCCATTGGATTATGGTTGGATTAGTGCAACTACTATTGTCATTACACAAACACAAATGCTGGGTTTAAAAAATAAAATAAAAAACATTTAAATTGGGTTGTTGATTTTGAGTCATCGAGCTATGATCCACCGGGTCAGATCAGAAGACTGGAGATGTGGCTTTGTGGGGAACTGGCTTTCAGAAAGTTATTTTTGGCCACCTGTGAGAGTAAATGTCATTCCTAGTATTCTGTTTTGTTGTATTGTCAACACATGTTAAGGTTGAGCACTGACACTTTTGTAGCTTTAATAAGGCTTACACAAGAGTATGAGTTCCTTAAGTGCATATGCATATTGCAATGTTGGGATATTTACCACTTTGTTATATTTAAATAATGTTATACATTTTATATAAAAACATGTCATGTGCAAAAATATTAAGGAAAATTGAAATTTGCAGTGTACAAACTTAACAATGGGGCGGCAGGTAGCCTAGTGGTTAGAGCGTTGTGCCAGTAACCGAAAGGTTGCTGGATCGAATCCCCGAGCTGACAAGGTAAAAAATATGTTGTTCTGCCCCTGAACAAGGCAGTTAACCCACTGTTCCCTGGTTGTACACCAGTATTTCTACTTGCACATCCTCATCTGAACATCAATCACTCCCGTGTTAATTGCTAAATTGTAATTACTTCGCCACTATGGCCTATTTATTGCCTTACTTCATTTGCACACACTGTATACAGATTTTTTATTGTGTTATTGACTGTACGTTTGTTTATCCCATGTGTAACTCTGTGTTGTTGTTTTTGTCACGCTGCTCTGCTTTGCTTTATCTTGGCCAGGTCGCAGTTGTAAATGAGAACATGTTCTCAACTGGCCCAACTGGTTAAATAAAGGTTAAATAAAAAAATTATAATTAAAAAGGCTGTCATTGTAAATAAGAATTTGTTCTTAACTGACTTGCCTCCTTAAATAAAGGTTAAAAAAAAGATGAACATGAATGACATTTACGCTCACAAAAGGCCCAAAACAATTCCCCCAACAGGCCACACTTTTCAATTAATTTAACCATCTGTTGGGTTTTTAATTCACTTTCATGCTTTGTTTACCCATTAGATGGGTCTTATTGGGGGCATGGCTTTCAGATAAGTATTTTTGGACAGCCATGAGAGTAAACTTCATTCCTGTTCATCGTGATGTTTGTACACTGCAAATATAAATTAGCCTTAAATATTTTTGCACATTACATATTTTTATATACAATTAATAACATTATTATTTAAATATCATAACAAAGTGGTAACTATCCCAACATTGGGATACACATAGGCACTTGAGGAACTCAACTTGTGTAAACCTCATTAAGCTACAAAAGTGTCAGTACTCAACCGTATCATGCGTTGACAATACAACAGAACAGATTAACCGGAATTACATTTACTCTTACAGCTGGCCAAAAATAACTATCTGAAAGCTACTTCCCTACTAAGCCACATCTCCAGTCTTCTGATCTGACCCGGTGGATCATAGCTCAATAATACAACTAAGTTACCCAACTGGCTGGGTCAAATATAACTCAACGTTTGTTCTGTCCATTATTTACCCAGGGCTGGGTTGTTGTTTTTTTTACCCAGGGCTGGGTTGTTTTTTATACCCAGGGCTGGGTTGTTTTTTATACCCAGGGCTGGGTTGTTGTTTTATACCCAAGGCTGGGTTGTTGTTTTATACCCAGGGCTGGGTTGTTTTTAACCCAATTTTTTTTTTTTGTGTCGACTGAATTTCTAAGGCACCATGCCGTCTCACATTTTGGACTTTCTAATTGTTTCTAACTCTTTCTCATTGCGCCTATTAAATCTATATTGTTTTAAAAAACAATGTTTTCAAACTCACTAGTTGCTTAACATTAATTGAAGTCAAGCAAAAGAAAATAACATCAAAACACTTACCGAACAGAATGAAGTAAATGGTCATAGTGTTTGTTGGTCACACATTTTTTCATTGTTGTTTTACAATTCAAGGTGGGCTCTTTGTAACAACAAAAGCAGATATTACATGACAATTATTTCAAGTGACAACATACATGGATGGTTATGTAACAGAGTAACCTCACAAGATACGCATGTACACTAAATGTATTAAGTTGCGTAACTTGAGTTATCTCTAAATTCAAATTGTTCATAATCACAGGCTAATGTATAAACTCTTCCGTGACTGATCATCAACCCATTGTAAGGCCAATGTGCCAGTCACGTGACTTAACTGCAGACTTGTACAGACACCAATGTTCCTTGAGACCAACTTTTGAGTATTGTCCACAGTTGGACATGGGAAATCATGACCCATGAGTGTCATCATGACTGTCCTTTTTGGTTACACCACAGTCTGACTGCCTAGGGTCCAGCGGACAAAACACCAGTCTTCAGAGGGATCCCTTCCTCTGCACTAGCAGCGTCACCTGAAAAACAACATTGAACTGTTATCTACCCTATTTACCGTCAAGGACGCACATGGAAAGCGGAATGGGAAGAGGACAACATTTGTTATACCTCTTTGCCTGTTTGCTGAAGTGTTGTTGGCCTGGCTGCTGTGTCCCCTAGGCCAAGGCAAACATTGGAATGGCCTGAAAAACATGTTCCCTCTTTCCTCAGAATTATCTGCAAAGGCAATAATGAGCATGAACATTTGGCAGCAAATCTATGGGGCAGATTGCTTAATGAATGTTTATTTTGTTCTGAAGTCCACTAGCCTGTGAGAATATCGAATGCATGAAAAATGTCCCCAGTCTTATGTGTGTCATGAACTGACCTACATAGGCTATATGCCTATGGCCAAACATTAGTTAAGCATAAAAATGCTAAAAGTACAAACAATTCATAAGGCCTATGAAACGGTGCATAAAATAACTGACCATGGTTTACAAACCACAAACATTTGAAAATGTGTATTTCACCTGAGGATTGGGCCGAATAGATGGCTTTGCAGGCATATTTCTTGATGGCCAGCATCCTATCCTCCGTCTTGGGAATGAAATGCCCTGCCCAGATGGCTTCTGGTGGATGTTTCCGAAACACTGAACGAAGCAGGCCCTCCAGAAATCCCACTGATTCACGCGTCTCGTTGCTCTCACCTATTGAGCGTATTAACCCGACTAGTGCTGGGCGGACACCGGCACGTTTCACACGTGACCTAACATCCTTCAGAATTTCTCTCAGGTAAATTGCATTTGCACTGCCACTGAAAAACTCCTGTCTAAATATGAATATTATAATAGGATAGTCTATTATTCGCTTTCCTCTACAACTGTTCATGCTTGAGGTTTTGGTCTTTTGGACGTTCCCATTGAGCCTCGGTGGTCCTTTATCCTCTCCCATAGACTTGGCACTTAACACTAAATCCTTTGGCCTCGTTGACAGAGGTATTTCGTTGCCCTGGGCTTGAGGCAAAGTATTGCAGTTGATTACTATTTCGCATGTCCCATTATTTTCGATTGTAATATCCCCTTGACTATTTGGAGAGGAATAAACCTGACCATTAGTGTTGTTGTTGGTATGGCCCGTGCCAAGGTTTTCAGTGCGCCCGCTATGAAACATGTCCTGAATGAACTCCTTTAATATCCCACTGGCTTCGTCCTCCTCACCCGATTTGACGGCATCACTTATTAAGTATATATTCTCTTTACCTCCAATTTGACGCAGTACTTGCTGAAATTCGATGTCCTCGGTGGGCTGCGGTGTGTCCTTTGGATAGATCGGACAAGCCATAGTAAATCGCCCTCTTTGCTCTTTAGTATTTAGCTACAAGACAACGCACACCGCTCAGACCACGCTCCAAAGAGTTTAAAAAACGTCAAAAGATCAGTTTTATTTACATGGACTATTGTACTTGGGAGCTCCATGCACAAACATGAAATGTGTACATAAGAAACTTCCCAACGCGCTGAAGGAAAGAAGCACCGGAAGAAAGGGTGGGATTAAAGACTCTATGCCTATTGCTATTGGTTAGCCAGTCTTATGGGCGGGGTTGTCTGTCTTGTTTTTGAGCCAACAAATATACCGTAAAATGTTTCATCATAATGAGGTTCATTTTTAATACATCTGATATAACAGGCAAATAAACCAATTTGAAAGTAATCTTACAGCACTACAGAGATATACTATAAATAAACAAGAAGACAACAGAGAATAAAGAATTGAAGGAGGTCTGCATCTTCAGGTGGAGAGGTTCAGAAGAGTCCACGATGTGATGCAATCTCAGTGGTCAGAGGTCACTCTTTCTTATTCCCAGTATTCGCAGGGAAAGCACCCCTCTGTTCTCTCCAAGACTGTAGAGAACTGGCTTCTCAAAAAGAACAGAGAGATCATGAAGTTACTTATGAACATAACTTGAACATTCAAACACAGTTGACTATGCCTATGTTATTACAGTATCATTAATCCCTAGTTAATCCATAGTGTGTCCTGCTGTTACTTTGTTTTTACTGCACTCTGAGTATTAGTGTTTTTTTTTCTTGCTTGCTACAGTGTGTTTCTTAATGAATGTGTGCCTTTTCAGTGTGAATAACCCTAACTGAAACCTAAACCTTGTAACTAGCCACAATCTCTGATGACATTAGTGTAGTAATTTCTTGATAATGGCTTTCTTTACAAGAGCTTATATGGCTCTTTTAAGTGCCAAGCCTTAAAATATACAAGCGCCACAACAATAGTTGACCCTTTTACAATAAATTAATGATAAACCTGAGTGACTGCCCAAAGCTAACACAAACTGCTCAGTCATTGACCTTTAGACTTGCTGATTAATGGTTGACAGCAGGCAGTTTCACTTTATTTGACATTTATACTGTTGACATTCAGATTATCATCATTGGGAAATTTTKGGGTATTTTTTACATTTACCATTATTGTTATTAACGTAACTTTTTGTTTTACAGTATCAGTATGATCGCATAAAGTTTGGTTGTTTGTGTAAACAGTACTAACCTCTTTGTATAGGGCAAGAAGTAACTCAGGGACAATAAATTCTCTTGGACCAAAGAGTGCCACATGCACACCTAAACGGACTGAAAAAATGTTTTTATTTCAAAAGTGTATTAGAAAATGGACACAGTATGAATTCAGCTATTTTGGCCATAGTGTGGAGACGGTCTGGTCAAGGTCAATCGCCTTACAACATATTTCCACAGAATAACACAAACTCTGTCACAAACTCATTAATTATTCAAAGTAAACAGCAGATATGAAAAGTTAGCACTACCTGTGATTTTTCTCTTTGACCCTGGATCCCTTTGACTGGCAAACTTAGTTGGTGGACCAGAGTCTAGGTTTGGGAGGACAGAAACTTCAGAAGATGTAGAGACAGAGTTGTTTCCCTCACGTGCGACATATCTCTCTTCTGTTGTCCATTCTGCAGACAAGCCTGTTGGATATCAGGGTAATATGTACATGTAGGTCGAGGTAAAGTGACTGCATAGATAATAAACAGAGACTAGCAGCAGCATAAAAAAGAGGGTCAATGCAAATAGTCCGGGCAGCCATTTGATTAACTGTTTATTTTATTTAACTAGGCAAGTCAGTTAAGAACAAATTCTTATTTACAATGACGTCCTACACYGGCCAAACTCAGACGACGCTGGGCCAATAAATGGTGTATATCAGTTTCAGATTTCCAGTCAAAATAGCTTTATATGGTTTCAATGTTGCCAGAAACTATACTAATTACCAGGGAGTTTGCAAAAAGAATAAAACACAAAAATGTAATCGTGAAATGATCTGTTATATTTTACCTCTTCGTTTGAACTTTTGTTTTACATTTCATGATTCACTTCCTCTGACAAATAACAAGCGCACTTAGTATTTATACTAAGTAAATCTGTCCCAGTGAGCAGGTGACATGGTAACCTGTTGACATTGATGGTTCCAATGTGAGTTTTTGCCCATCAGTTGACCCTCTGTGTGTGCTCCTTCACCCAGGCCAGTCCTGTGAGCTAGCAGGGTCTATCAGTAGTATCAGGCCAGTCCTGTGAGATAGCAGGGTCTATCAGTAGTATCAGGCTAGTCCTGTGAGCTAGCAGGGTCTATCATGTAGTATAGGCTAGTCCTGTGAGATAGCAGGGTCTATCAGTAGTATCAGGCAGTCCTGTGAGATAGAAGGGTCTATCAGTAGTATCAGGCTAGTCCTGTGAGTAGCAGGGTCTATCAGTAGTATCAGGTTAGTCCTGTGAGATAGCCAGGGTCTATCAGTAGTATCAGGCTAGTCCTGTGAGCTAGCAGGGTCTATCAGTAGTATCAGGTTAGTCCTGTGAGATAGCAGGGTCTATCAGTAGTATCTGGAACATTTGTTTGGAGTAGTTCGACCGGATATAATTTGTAAAGCAGACAATGTCTCTTACCCTGTTGCCATTGTTCAATGTGACATTGAGATGGTGGCTATTCATGTTCTTTTCTTTTATGAACATTGGCTGAAAAGAAAGTATTATGACCGGTAATGTTGATCCTTTGTTCAGAAATTGGTGAACTGGAGTGGTTTCTGAGATGGAGAAGTGAATTTGTTCTATACCAAATCTTATCAAATCATCATTATACTGAATAAGTTATATGTCCAGTACAACACACTCTCTTTTAAAAAAACAAACAACGATTTGCTCTTATGAAAGGACTGATAGAATGGTATTATTCACAGCTCAATGACATTAGACCAGTGCGAATCCAATTTTGAAATATTTAACAGTGGTCTGTCATGCATAGTTAGGTAATTTTATCATAAATGTAATAATGGCAACCAATGGCAGTTTGTCTGTTTACAACTGTTATTAATCACAATATTAGTCTCAATTGTAGCTTGAATACACATCAACATAATTCTCTGAATTCCTTACCTACTGCTGCCACAGAATAGGTCCTGAAGAGTAGAAGGGAAAGTAGTTGACCAACAACAAAAACGGTCTGGAGTCTATTGTTAAAGGCCCAATCGGCCTGCTCTCTGCTCATGTTGGTGAGCAGAACTGTAATTGTAGCAATTGAGAGACTACAGTCACAATGTGATGTGGCATTGTGAGTATAGAGTTCAAATACATTACCTGATGGCCCAGAGCTTTTTTGCAAAGGGTGTAATTTCAGCTACCTTTTGTCTGCAACCCAAAAGAGGAGCAAGTCCTTAAAGGGCTGGAATCCTTTTTGAAATAGTGGTGGGATTAATACGAAGATGATTAGTTTGACAAATTAGTTTTAGGGCAAACAAATTAACAAACTAAGCCATATCAATGCAGTTAAACAGGTTCATGTATTATTTGCATCGACACCCTTTTTTATGCTGCTGCTAGTCTCTGTTTATTATCTATGCAGTCACTTTACCTCGACCTACATGTACATATTACCCTGATATCCAACAGGCTTGTCTGCAGAATGGACAACAGAAGAGAGATATGTCGCACGTGAGGGAAACAACTCTGTCTCTACACCTTCTGAAGTTTCTGTCCTCCCAAACCTAGACTCTGGTCCACCAACTAACTTTGCCAATCAAAAGGATCCAGGGTCAAAGAGAAACATCACCGGTAGTGTTAACTTTTCATATCTGCTGTTTACTTTGAATAATGAACGAGTTTGTGACATTAGAGTTTACCAATAAAATGGGCGGCTGGTGAAGTAGACATACTTGRTATTTACATCTCRAAAAATATAAATGAACTTATCACAATTMATKTCAATAGAAAGTTAGCAAAAATAGATAYGATTCTGCAACCATGGAGAGGTAAATGCTTGTCTATTTATGGAAAAATCACATTGATTAACTCTTTKGTCCTATCACAGWTWACTTACTTATTAATGSCACTGCCTACTCCAGATGACTMGTTTTTTAAATCWTATGAGCAAAAAATATTTMATTTTCTTTGGAATTCTAAGCCAGACAAAATTAAACGTGCCAATTTATATAATGAACATGAGTTTGGGGGGCTAAAATGATTAAATATTAAAGCTTTAAACCTCTCATTAAAAGCTTCACTCATACATAAGTTATGTGACTGTTTGAGGTTGTGGACAAGTGTCTTTATACTGATAACAAGTTCAAACAGGTGCCATTAATACAGGTAACGAGTGGAGGACAGGAGCCTCTTAAAGAAGAAGTTACAGATTCGTGAGAGCCAGAAATCTTGCTTGTTTGTAGGTGACCAAATACTTATTTCCACCATAATTTTGCAAATAAATAAATTCATTAAAAATCCTACAATGTGATTTTCTGGATTTTTTTTTCTGCCTGTCATAGTTGAAGTGTACCTATGATGAAAATTACAGGCCTCTCTCATCTTTTTAAGTGGGAGAACTTGCACAATTGGTGGCTGACTAAATACTTTTTTGCCCCACTGTAGCAGTGTTGGCGATTTGGAAAGCCATAGTCAGTCAATAAATAATATAATAATTGTAGGAAAGGTTTTCATCTTTAGCTCACAATCTGTGGATACTACACGATTAGAAAGGTTAAAAATAATTAAAACACACAGCACAATGAAAATATATGGCATATGGAAACCGAACGAGGCTGTCTATGGGATAGGTGGGATGGCTGAGAGTGGCGGGATTAAAGAGTTTATGTATAGAAAAGTATTATTGTTATGTGACTGCTTTATATAAAAGTACCATGTATGTAAAATGTGTATGCAAAATTGTGTATGATAAATGTTTGTATATTAGCAATAAAGCTGTAAAAAAAACATTTAAAAAAATACATATCGATCCGGC
>NC_036866.1:3938226-3958042 GCF_002910315.2 Salvelinus sp. IW2-2015 | reverse complement strand
TATACTGAAACTCTAAATGGTTCTCCAGTAGATTATTAAGGCTCATCCTTCGTTCAAAAATGGCCTTTTTGCCTTCATACAGATTACAACTTCTCATTTCCGACTAATTAAAAATGTAATTTTGTTTAATGTATCGCTCTTTCTTAAACAGGCCATACAAAGCTGGTTACAGTTTCAGTTTTATCCTCCAGAAAACATAGAACAAATATTACAACAACTGTCATGGTTAAACTCAAATATACTGATTATGGGAAAAAATGATTTTTTTTTAAATTATATTATTCATGATATTATTAATAGAAACAGAGTAGTTATTTTTTTATATATATTTTTTAACCTTTATTTATATAGGTTTTTTCTCATTGAGATAATATCTCTTTCCAAGAGAAACCTGGTCCAATAGCAGCAGGGGAACAACGTTTCAGCCAAAATAACTTACATATACTAACACAACATTAAACAAAACTATAAACACACATACAGTACAACAAATACATATTACATTAAAAACATCTTGATTTTTATGTCACATATGCAGTTATCGAAAATATATGGGAATATCTGCTCAATCCAAATTTACAACCAACTGATTGCAGCATTACCACAAAAATGGAGGCGGCAAGTGGAAAAGGGCATAAATAGAAAATATACCAGTTTCATCTGAGGACAAACATATGTTGACAGCTACGCCATACAGGTTGCAAAATAAATGGGAGGAGAGTTTCGATATACCAATTCCATGGCACATGGTTTATGAACTGGTACAAAAAACTACACTTGATTCAACACTTAGAGTTTTTCACTTTAAATGATTATAAAACATTCTTGCCACCAACAGAATGCTATATATATGGGGCATACAACAATCTCAGCTCTGTAGATTTTGCTGCAAAGAGACAGAATCAATAGATCATTTATTCTGGTATTGTCCCTATGTAGGTTGTTTCGGGTCACAGGTTCAGAAATGGTTAAAAAAAACACAAAATTCACTTAAAATTGACCCTACAAATACAGTGGGGCAAAAAAGTATTTAGTCAGCCACCAATTGTGCAAGTTCTCCCACTTAAAAAGATGAGAGGCCGTTAATTTTCATCATAGGTACACTTCAACTATGACAGACAAAATGGGAAAAGAATATCCAGAAAATCACATTGTAGGATTTTTAATGAATTTATTTGCAAATGATGGTGGAAAATAAGTATTTGGTCAATAACAAAAGTTTCTCAAAACTTTGTTATATACCCTTTGTTGGCAATGACAGAGGTCAAACGTTTTCTGTAAGTTTTCACAAGGTTTTCACACACTGTTGCTGGTATTTTGGCCCATTCCTCCATGCAGATCTCCTCTAGAGCAGTGATGTTTTGGGGCTGTTGCTGGGCAACACGGACTTTCAACTCCCTCCAAAGATTTTCTATGGGGTTGAGATCTGGAGACTGGCTAGGCCACTCCAGGACCTTGAAATGCTTCTTACCAAACACTCCTTCGTTGCCCGGCGGTGTGTTTGGGATCATTGTCATGCTGAAAGACCCAGCCACGTTTCATCTTCAATGCCCTTGCTGATGGAAGGAGGTTTTCACTCAAAATCTCACGATACATGGCCCCATTCATTCTTTACTTTACACGGATCAGTCGTCCTGGTCCCTTTGCAGAAAAACAGCCCCAAGCATGATGTTTCCACCCCCATGCTTCACAGTAGGTATGGTGTGTTCTTTGGATGAAACTCAGCATTCTTTGTCCTCCAAACACGACGAGTTGAGTTTTTTCTCTATTTTGGTTTCATCTGACCATATGAAATTCTCCCAATCTCTCTCTGGATCATCCAAATGCTCTCTAGCAAACTTCAGACGGGCCTGGACATGTACTGGCTTAAGCAGGGGGACACGTCTGGCACTACAGGATTTTAGTCCCTGGCGACGTAGTGTGTTACTGATGGTAGGCTTTGTTACTTTGGTCCCAGCTCTCTGCAGGTCATTCACTAGGTCCCCCGTGTGGTTCTGGGATTTTTGCTCACCGTTCTTGTGATCATTTTGACCCCACGGGGTGAGATCTTGCGTGGAGCTCCAGATCGAGGGAGATTATCAGTGGTCTTGTATGTCTTCCATTTCCTAATAATTGCTCCCACAGTTGATTTCTTCAAACCAAGCTGCTTACCTATTGCAGATTCAGTCTTCCCAGCCTGGTGCAGGTCTACAATTTTGTTTCTGGTGTCCTTTGACAGCTCTTTGGTCTTGGCCATAGTGGAGTTTGGAGTGTGACTGTTTGAGGTTGTGGACAAGTGTCTTTTATACTGATAACAAGTTCAAACAGGTGCCATTAATACAGGTAACGAGTGGAGGACAGAGGAGCCTCTTAAAGAAGAAGTTACAGATCTGTGAGAGCCAGAAATCTTGCTTGTTTGTAGGTGACCAAATACTTATTTTCACCATAATTTGCAAATAAATTCATTAAAAATCCTACAATGTGATTTTCTGGATTTTTTTTTCTGCCTGTCATAGTTGAAGTGTACCTATGATGAAAATTACAGGCCTCTCTCATCTTTTTAAGTGGGAGAACTTGCACAATTGGTGGCTGACTAAATACTTTTTTGCCCCACTGTAGCAGTGTTGGGCGATTTGGAAAGCCATAGTCAGTCAATAAATAATATAATAATAATTGTAGGAAAGGTTTTCATCTTTAGCTCACAATCTGTGGATACTACACGATTAGAAAGGTTAAAAAATAATGTAAAACACCACACACAATTGAAAATATATGGCATATGGAAACCGAACGAGGCTGGTCTATGGCGATAGGTGGGATGGGCTGAGAGTGGCGGGTATTAAAGAGTTTATGTATAGAAAAGTATTATTGTTATGTGACTGCTTTATATAAAAGTACCATGTATGTAAAATGTGTATGCCAAATGTGTATGTAAAATGTTTGTATATGTAGCAATAAAGCTGTAAAAAAAAACATTAAAAAAATACATATCGCATCCGGGACATTCTCTTAATCCCACCTGGCCTATCAGAGGTCAAGGTGGAGCTATCAGCATATTGCCTACACCTATCCAATACTTCCAAATCCACACAAGTTCCCAGGGGCTAGCGGTTGGTTTTCAGAACTAGTGCCAATGGACCAGGTCACTGGGTTCTGAGCCCAAGTCCAGATCAAATCAAGGGACTGCAGTTGAAAATGAGCCGGCTGGCTAAAACCGGCGCTTTTACTGAAACGTTGATTAATGTAAAACTGTCCTTGTAAAAATGAAAATAAACTAAAGACTGCATTTATGGGTGTTTGAGTAGTCTTTAGGCCAACACCACATAACAATAAACTATGTCTGCTGTAAAGTATAGTGGGCCTGCTTGTACTATGGTTAGTAGGGATCAGGCATTCCTGACCGGTCATGGCATGTAGAGCATTGGTCAGCAAACCCTGTTCCTGGAAAGCTACAGGGTGTGCAGGCTGTTGTCACAGCTAACACTATGCTGGAGGAACTCTTCAATGATGAGTTTCAGAAGAAAGTGATTTTTTTTCTGGCCATTTTGAGCCTGTAATCGAACCCACAAATCCAGATACTCACTACGTAGTCTGAAGAAGGCCCGTTTTATTGCTTCTTTAATCAGAACAACAGTTTTCAGCTGTGCTAACATAATTGCAAAAGTGTTTTCTAATGATCAATTGGCCTTTTAAAATGATAAACTGGATTAGCTAACAACGTGCCATTGGAACACAGGAGTGATGGTTGCTGATAATGGGCCTCTGTACGCCTATGTAGATATTCCATAAAAATATCAGCGTTTCCAGCTACAACAGTGATTTACAACATTAACAATGTCTACACTGTATATCTGATCAATTTGATGTATGTTAATAGACAAAACATTTGGCTTTTCTTGCAGAAAAAAATAAAACAATTTAAGTGACTCCAAACTTTTGAATGGTAGTGGATATGCTGAGAGCTGTTGCAGGTAGACATGCTATATAATACATATACCACATAGCTACAGGTACGAGGATACTTATTATAGACAGGGTGGATGCTGACCACAGGTCATACGTTACCTTGGCTTTAAGGGAGAGGCAATATCTGCACTTGTAATGTCATCGCTAAGGTAAGACTGATTCCTCTGTGTGTGTGATAGCAGTAATAACTATTAAAACCTGAAATTGTATATATGTTGCAGGATGTATCTGATCAATTACATTTGTATCTAATAATATTTCCCTCTCTATGAAGCAATTGCCACGCCCTGGCCATAGAGAGTTTTATTCTCTATTTTGGTTAGGCCAGGGTGTGACTAGGGTGGGCATTCTAGTTTCTTTATTGCTATTTCTTTGTGTTTGGCCCGGGTGTGGTTCTCAATCAGAGGCAGCTGTCTATCATTGTCTCTGATTGGGAATCATACTTAGGCAGCCTTTTTCCCACCTGTGTTTGTGGGTAGTTGTTTTCTGTATAGTTTCGTTACCTTACAGAACTGTTTGTTTTTTTCTCTTTGATCTCTGGGACATTTCCTTAATCCCACCTGGCCTATCAGAGGTCAAGGTGGAGCTATCAGCATATTGCCTACACCTATCCAATACTTCCAAATCCACACAAGTTCCCAGGGGCTAGCGGTTGGTTTTCAGAAACTAGTGCCAATGGACCAGGTCACTGGGTTCTGAGCCCAGGTCCAGATCAAGATCAAGGGACTGCAGTTGAAAATGAGCCGGCTGGCTAAAACCGGCGCTTTTACTGAAACGTTGATTAATGTAAAACTGTCCTTGTAAAAATGAAAATAAACTAAAGACTGCATTTATGGGTGTTTGAGTAGTCTTTAGGCCAACACCACAATAACAATAAACTATGTCTGCTGTAAAGTATAGTGGGCCTGCTTGTACTATGGTTAGTAGGGATCAGGCATTCCTGACCGGTCATGGCATGTAGAGCATTGGTCAGCAAACCCTGTTCCTGGAAAGCTACAGGGTGTGCAGGCTGTTGTCACAGCTAACACTATGCTGGAGGAACTCTTCAATGATGAGTTTCAGAAGAAAGTGATTTTTTTCTGGCCATTTTGAGCCTGTAATCGAACCCACAAATCCAGATACTCAACTACGGTAGTCTGAAGAAGGCCCGTTTTATTGCTTCTTTAATCAGAACAACAGTTTTCAGCTGTGCTAACATAATTGCAAAAGTGTTTTCTAATGATCAATTGGCCTTTTAAAATGATAAACTTGGATTAGCTAACAACGTGCCATTGGAACACAGGAGTGATGGTTGCTGATAATGGGCCTCTGTACGCCTATGTAGATATTCCATAAAAATATCAGCTGTTTCCAGCTACAACAGTGATTTACAACATTAACAATGTCTACACTGTATATCTGATCAATTTGATGTYATGTTAATAGACAAAACATTTGGCTTTTCTTGCAGAAAAAAATAAAACAATTTAAGTGACTCCAAACTTTTGAATGGTAGTGGATATGCTGAGAGCTGTTGCAGGTAGRCATGCTATATAATACATATACCACATAGCTACAGGTACGAGGATACTTATTATAGACAGGGTCGGATGCTGACCACAGGTCATACGTTACCTTGGCTTTAAGGGAAGGGCAATATCTGCACTTGTAATGTCATCGTAAGGTAAGACTGATTCCTCTGTGTGTGTGATAGCAGTAATAACTATTAAAACCTGAAATTGTATATATGTTGCAGGATGTATCTGATCAATTACATTTGTATCTAATAATATTTCCCTCTCTATGAAGCAATTGCYACRCCCTGGCCATAGAGAGATTTTTATTCTCTATTTTGGTTAGGCCAGGGTGTGACTAGGGTGGGCATTCTAGTTTCTTTATTKCTATTTCTTTGTGTTTGGCCCGGGTGTGGTTCTCAATCAGAGGCAGCTGTCTATCRTTGTCTCTGATTGGGAATCATACTTAGGCAGCCTTTTYCCCCACCTGTGTTTGTGGGTAGTTGTTTTCTGTATAGTTTYGTTACCTTACAGAACTGTTTGTTTTTCTCTTTGTTATTTTTTGTTCAAGTGTTCWGATTAAATAAAATATCATGAACACGTACMACGCTGCGCTTTGGTCCAGTCATTTCCAGGAAGAGGATCGTGACAGCAATTCAGGAGCCAAGTAGAGAGGAGGCTCGTCAAGAGGAGGCACATAAAGAAGATGCTCAGAAGAGTAAAGATCTACAGTATGTTAAAGCTAAGTATGTTAAGTACATTTTCACSAATCTGAAATGGTGGCAGCATCTCACACTATRCAATAGGATCTGTGCTTCAAATTCAAAGCACACTGCACAACATGACCTGATAGTAGCCTTCACACTGGGCGATTTCACAAGCCGATTGTTTACACTCGAGCCCCTGCCTTCCTTCTCTACCTAAATTCTGTGTTTACAATAGCTAAAAAAACATTGGTAGAAGTTGAAGGCCATTATTGTAACGTTTTGTTGACCCTCTCATACAGTGAGCAAGGGAGCCTTGACCTCCTCATATGGCGTCCTGATGACAAGCAATCTAGAAAATAAATCGGTATGCTGTGGCTCGTGGCAAATTCATGGCTAAAATTACAGTGACATATCTGTTAGACAGGACTAGTTCTTTGTCCTCATTTTTTCAAATTAATTGAATTCATTCACATGGCAGAATACAATTGAACTCTGATTTTTTTTTWAAACATRCATGCAACATACATTTAGGGAACTATTGTTGTGGATGTTTGGAGTTGGCGTTCATGTAAGGCAGGGGTAGAAAACCCTGGCCCTGTTTTTGATTTAACCGACCAGGTGTGTTGAATTAAGGCAATCACTGAACTGATCAATTAGCTCAGTTGATCAGGTGTGGTTTGTAGTTGGAACTAAATTCTGCAGTAGCTGCAGCACTCCAGGAACASGGTTGCCTATCCCTGATGTAGGGGATGGATGATCTTAGAGATCATTCAGTTCTTGCTTTGATAGGTGTCATTTTCATCCAGAGGTTGTGGTGATTGGTTGTGGTAAGAGGTTCCTGTTGTCAGACTGGAGGAGACGATGGCCAGAGGCTGAGGGTTGAGTGTTCTGACGTGTAGCTGCTGTATCATGGTCCAAGGATATTCCAGCATGCTCGCTTCTGTATTCACTCTCAATTGTGCAGTCATGGTTGAGGTGAGAGAGGAGTGCCATGCCAGGGCACCGTATTGTAGTACAGACCTAAAGTTGGTGGTGTAGATGGCCACTAGGCCGGGTCTGTTGACACTTAAACACTCGAGACGACGCAGCACAGATATATATATATATATATATAATGTAATATGTATATGCCATTTAGTTAACACTTTTATCCGAAGCATCTGTACACACATTTTCTGAATGGGTGGCTCCAGTGGGAATCGAACCCACGATCCTGGYGTTGAATGTGCCATGYAACTGAGCCACAGAGAACCACAAAGAGCTTCTGGAACCCCTTTTTCACCAAGGACTCCACCTGCTGGTCCACCTGGACATCTTTGCTCCAGGGTCCCAGCAGTTAAATATCAGATGTTTGTTTGCAGTGTCTCCATTTAGGTACAGGGGTTCCAAAGGGTGTGGCTTGTTTGTAAAGAAAATATGCAAGACTTTGCACTTGTTTGGGTTGAACTGCATGTGGTAAGAGGTTCCTAGGGTGTTTAGTAGGGATGGGGGACAAGTGACACCAATCAAGCCCCTGAAGACTGGAATTGCATTTGTGGCCTGCTGGAGGTCATTTTGCAGGGCTCTGGCAGTGCTCCTCCTGCTCAAAGGCGGAGGTAGCGGTCCTGCTGCTGGGTTGTTGCCCTCCTACGGCCTCCTCCACWTCTCCTGATGTACTGGCCTGTCTCCTGGTAGCGCCTCCATGCTCTGGACACTACGCTGACAGACACAGCAAACCTTCTTGCCACAGCTCGCATTGATGTGCCATCCTGGATGAGCTGCACTACCTGAGCCACTTGTGTGGGTTGTAGACTCCGTCTCATGCTACCATTAGAGTGAGAGCACCGCCAGCATTCAAAAGTGACCAAAACATCAGCCAGGAAGCATAGGAACTGAGAAGTGGTCTGTGGTCACCACCTCCAGAATCACTCCTTTATTGGGGGTGTCTTGCTAATTGCATATAATTTCCACCTTTTGTCTATTCCATTTGCACAACAGCATGTGAAATTTATTGTCAATCAGTGTTGCTTCCTAAGTGGACAGTTTGATTTCACAGAAGTGTGATTGACTTGGAGTTACATTGTGTTGTTTAAGTGTTCCCTTTATTTTTTTGAGCAGTGTAGTTATTTTTTTAAACAAGCCATAGAAAGTTGGTTGCAATTTCAGTTTAATCCAGAAAAGACAGAACAAATAATACAACAAATATTGAGGTTAAAATCAWATATACCAATTGATAAAAAAGCATGATAAAAAATAAATAAGAAAATGTATAAACGTTGTAAATTATATCATAAATAGGACTGGTGGCGTTATGTCACACATGCAGCTAACAAAAATATATGGAAATGTCTGCTCTACACAGAATTACAACCAACTGCAGCATTACCGCAAAAATGGAAGAGGCACGAGGAAGGGGAAAAAGTAAGGAGCTTGTCTGTCKGTACTGCATTAAGACCAACATTGGTTAAAGAAAATTGTGATCAATAAATATACCAGTTTCATTTAAGGACCAAAAAATTGACAGTGCCAATACAGATTGCAAAATAGCTGGGAAGAGATTTTCGATGTTGCATGGCACATGGTTTATGAATGGTTTATGAACTGAAAAGACACTGTATTCAAAACTTATAATTGTTCAATTTAAATTATTATACAAAATTATTGCAACCAATAGAATCTTATATATATGAGGGATACAACCTTCCCAGCTCTGAATATTTTGCTGTGAAGAGACAAAGTCATGAGATCATTTMTTTTGGTAYTGTCCATATGTARCTTGTTTATGGTCACAGGTCCAGGAATGGCTGAAGATATATATATATATATATATACAGCACCAGTCAAAAGTTTGGACACACCTACTCATTCAAGGGTTTTTCTTTATTTTTTACTGTTGTCTACATGGTAGAATAATAGTGAAGACATCAAAACTATGAAATAACACATATGGAATCATGTAGTAACCAAAAAAGTGTTAAACATATCTAAATATATTATTTCCTTCTTAATGCATTTGAGCCAATCAGTTGTGTGGTGACACAGAAGATATACCACCCCTACCTATTTGTTAAAAGACCAAGTCCATATTATGGCAAGAACAGCTCAAATTAGCAAAGAGAAACGACAGTCCATCATTACTTTAAGACATGAAGGTCAGTCAATTATGAAAATTTCAAGAACTTTGAAAGTTTCTTCAAGTGCAGTCGCAAAAACCATCAAGCGCTATGATGAAACTGGCTCTCATGAGGACCTCGAAAGGAAGACCCAGAGTTACCTCTGCTGCAGAGGATAAGTTCATTAGAGTTAACTGCACATCAGATTGCAGCCCAAATAAATGCCTCCCAGAGTTCAAGTAACAGACACATCTCAACATCAACTGTTCAGAGGAGACTGTGTGAATCAGGCCTTCATKGTCGAATTGCTGCAAAGAAACCACTACTAAAGGACACCAATAAGAAGAAGAGACTTGCTTGGCCCAAAAAACACAAGCAATGGACATTAGACCGGTAGAAATCTGTCCTTTTGTCTGATGAGTCCAAATTTGAGATTTTTGGTTCCAACCTCCATGTCTTTGTGAGACGCAGAGTAGGTGAACGGATGATCTCCGCATGTGTGGTTCCCACTGTGAAGCATGGAGGAGGTATGATGGTSCTTTGCTGATGACACTTGGTGATTTATTTAAAATTCAAGGCCCACTTAACCAGCATGGCTACCACAGCATTCTGCAACGATACACCATCCCATTTAGTTTGCGCTTAGTGGGATTATCTTTTTTTTTTTTCAACAGGACAATGACCCAAAACACACCTCCAGGCTGGGTAAGGGCTATTTGACCAAGAAGGAGAGTGATGGAATGCTGCATCAGATGACCTGGCCTCCACAATCACCCAACCTCAACCCAATTGAGATGGTTTGGGATGAGTTGGACCGCAGAGTGAAGGAAWAGCAGTCAACAAGTGCTCAGCATATGTGGGAACTCCTTCAAGACTGTTGGAAAAGCATTGCAGGTGAAGCTGTTTGAGAGAATGCTAAGAGTGTGCAAAGCTGTTATCAAGGCAAAAGGTGGCTACTTTGAAGAATTGTCACGTTCTGACCATAGTTCTTTTGTATTTTCTTTGTTGTAGTGTGCTGTATGATCAGGTGGTAGAGCTAGAAGGATAGTGCTAAGCGCTCGAGTTGGGTGAGGAGTAAATGAGAGTTCACTATGTTGTCCATACTTGTTATACTGTGTGGGGTCCAGTACTCCCTGTTCCTGCTCCCCCGCACTCGCCCAGAGGTGCGTGTCCCCAGCCGGTACCACCAGTTTCCGGCACCACGCACCAGGCCTACTGTGCGCCTCAGCAGGCCAGAGTCTTCCGTCTGTCCAGCGCCGCCTGTCTGTCCGCGCGCCTGAGCCGGCCCGTCTGTCCGGCGCCGCTGAGCCGCCCGTCTGTCCGGCGCCGCCTGAGCCGCCCGTCTGTCCGGCGCCGCCTGGAGCCGCCCGTCTGTCCGGCGCCGCCTGAGCCCGCCGTCTGTCCGGCGCCGCCCTCTGTCCGGCGCCGCCCTCTGTCCGGAGCCCGCCCTTGTCCGGAGCCGCCCTTGCGAGCCGCCCCTCTGTCCGGAGCCGCCCCTCTGTCCGAGCCGCCCCTCTGTCCGGAGCCGCCCCTCAGTCCGGAGGAGTTTTCAGTCCAGAGGCGTCCCTCAGTCCAGAGGCGTCCCTCAGTCCAGAGGCGTCCTCCAGTCCAGAGGCGTCCCTCAGTCCAGAGGCGTCCCTCAGTCAGAGGCGTCCCTCAGTCCAGAGGCGTCCTCAGTCCAGAGGCGTCCTCAGTCCAGAGGCCTCCTCAGTCCTGTGGGCTCATTTATTAGGGTTCCCAGGCCAGGGTCGGCGGCAAGGGTCGCCGTTCCTAGGAGGTCACAGAAGCGGCCTAAAACTATGGTGGAGTGGGGTCCACGTCCAGCGCCAGAGCCGCACCGCGGACAGATGCCCACCCAGACCCTCCCCTATAGGTTCAGGTTTGCGGCGGAGTCCGCACTCCGGCCGGAGTCCGGAGTCGGGAGACTGTCACGTTCTGACCATAGTTCTTTTTGTATTTTCTTTGTTGTAGTGTGATCAGGGCGTGAGTTGGGTGGGTATGATCTATGTTTTCTGTTTCGTGGGGTTTCTCGTTTGGCCTGATATGGTTCTCAATCAGAGGCAGGTGTTAGTCATTGTCTATGATTGGGACCATATTTAGGTAGCCTGTGTTCTTTGTGTTTTGTGGGTGGTTGTCTTCAGTCTTTGTGTGTCTGTACCAGATAGAACTGTTTCGGTTTTCACTTTTGTTGTTTTTTGTATTTGTAGTGTTCAGTTTTGGATTTATTAAAATAAGATTAACACTAACACGCTGCGCTTTGGTCCTCTCCTTCTTCCACCGAAGAAAACCGTTACAAGAATCTTTTATATTTGATTTGTTTAACACTTGTTTGATTACTACATGATTCCATATGTGTTATTTCATAGTTTTGATGTCTTCACTATTATTCTACATTGTAGGAAATAGTAAAAAATTAAGAAAAAACCTTGAAGGAGAAGGCGTGTCCAAACTTTTGACTGGTACTGTATGTGTACATGTATGTATGTACACTACCGTTCAAAAGTTTGGTGTCACTTAGAAATGTCCTTGTTTTTGAAAGAAAAGCACATTTTTTGTCAAAAAGGCTTGATCCCGCGGTCTTTCACCTAGACGACACCTACATTACCCCAACACTAAATCCCCAAACACCTCGAATTCTCCTGTATGTCTACTGGTGTTCTTGGATTCACTTCTCTCCTTTGTTTTTATCCTTTCTGTTGTCGTTTTCGCGTGCGTAAGTTTGCCCTCGTAACTGTTTGACATGCTCCCCTGCACGTGATGGCCGGTAAGAGAAAACAATAAAACAGAATAGCGCAGGATGGTTTTCTTGCTTTACAACCGTTTTCTCCTTTCCATGTCTTCACAGGGCTGGATCGAGGAAGGGAAATGCGGACGCGGCTGGCCAGACGTGACAAGACAGTGCGTCTGCGTGCCGATCCCTCCAGTCCGGTCCTGAGGGGGGAGGTTGTGGAACGGACCACCAGAGGGCAAGGCTGCTCTACAGCCCGGCATGTGAGTCAAGGTGATCAGAGGCAATTAAGCATCAGCTGATGGTACTCGAATCGAGCTTTCCTTTCCCCTACATAGGAGAGGAGGGAACCGGCAGGGGGGGAGAGAAAAGAGTGTTTGCTCTTCTTCCAAGGGAGAGGACGTACTTTCGGAAGGGAGACGAACGGGACAAACTACTCTTGGGAATGGCACCACGGATCCGGACCACCACTGCGAAGGGAACCTCTCCATGAGGACGGATTCGTTTATCAGGCGGTGACGCACCATGATTTGTGTTATAGTTTCAAGATATATTATATTTCCTTTGTTCTTGTAAAGAAGAATTGTGTTTTCCTGGAAGATATCCTTGATTGTGTTGGAGTGTTTAAGAAGCCAAGAAATACTTATAGAGAACTTTGTTCAATTAAAGATAATCCTGTTCCTATGGACTCGTTTATTCCACTTTACGCTTTTGAGCATACCTCAGGTACTTGTCCGCTTACATAATGTAAAGTTAAGATACCCAAAATTACTTAAGTAAAGTATTTTACTTAGCTAATTTACAACCACTGTACATGTTAAATGCACCTCAACATGCACTACAACTCTACAATGGTACACATTATAACTGCTATCGCCACACGCTACTTACTTTAGGCACTGGTGCCAAGATCAGCTTTAACTTAAATAACAACAAAGAAATTGCATTGGGCAACTACAAACACACACAACACTATCCTCTCCTCTCTTCCTTTTCTGTTTACTTTCTCTCCGTGTCTGCTTTCCTAATGCTGGAACAGTAGTTTGTTTGGGGTGGAGCAGGCAGTGAGTTTTCAGCCAGTCAACCAGACCTGCAACCCTGCATCAGCCTCCTCTCTGATCACCAACTCTCAGCAGCAACTGCAGCCTGTGGCATTCACTGATAAAGGCTGCCTGGCTGGTTTCTGAAGAGGAACGAATCATAGCACCGCTTTAGTCTCCAACCATTCTAAGTCCTGGGCATAAAGAAGGCACAGAGATAGCCAGGGAGGGAGAAGAGAAAAGGGGCAGAGCTGATTTGCATTTATAGATGGAATATGCATGGGTGAGACGCAACAGAAATGGAGGAACGTGTGGTGTGTATGCAATGTACTTTATCTGCAGTGAAAACGGACTTTCCCATTTTTAAATCGTCATTTTTATTTCCCTTCTAATTTATAACCAGGTAGGCAGTTGAGAAAGTTCTCATTTACAATGCGACCTGGCAAGATAGAGCAAAGCCAGTGCGACACAACACAGAGTTACACATGTGATAAAAGAAACGTACAGTTCAAATAACATGAATAGTCATATACAGTGGTGTGCAACGTGTAGTAAGATTAATGAAGGTAAGGCAATAATAGGCCATAGTGGTGAATAATCTACAATTTGCATTAAACATTGAGTGTCTGCAGAAGATGCAATGTCCAAGAAGAGAATACTGGGCGTTGCAAGGAGCGTAATAATATGGGGATGAGGTAATTTGGCTGGGCTATTTACGATCATGGTCTATGTCACACGGTGCCAAATGATCGGTAAGCTGCTCTGCACAGCTGATGCTTAAAGTTTTTAGAGAGGGAGATAGAAGTCTTCAGCTTACCAGTGATTTCTTGACATTCGTTCCAGTCATTGGCAGCAGAGACTGGAGAGGAATGCGACAAGCAGGAGAAGTTGGCCTTTTGGGGGTGACCACGCTGAATATACTGCTGGAGCGTGTGCTACGGGTGGGGCTGCTCATGGGTGCGACCAGCTGAACTGAGATAGGCTGGGCGCCTTAACCTAGCAAAGACTTATACGATCGACCTGGAGCCAGTGAGTTATCGTGACGAATACTGAGAAGGGCCAGACACTTATCGGAGAGAACATGGTCGCAGTGGCGTCGGCTAGCTATTGCGGGCTTTGGTCGACAAAATGGATGGCACTGTGATAGACTACATTCGATTTGCTGAGTAGAGTGGTTGGATGGCTATTTTGTGACTGACATCCGCCGAACGTCAAGGATCAGTAAAGGTAGTCAGCTTTTATGAGGGGTACTGTTGGCAGCCATGACGTGCAAGGGATGCTTTGTTGGCGGAATAGGAACGCGCATTCCTGATTTAACTTTTGGACTTGGAGATGCTTAATGTGAGTCTGAAGGAAGAGTTACAGTCCTAACCAAACACCTAGGTTCTATTTCGTAGTTGTCCACATATTCTAAGTCCAGAACGTGCACGGGTACGTGATTGCTAGACGGGGCGGGCGGGTGCGGGCAGCGTCGGCTTGAAGAGCATGCATTTCAATTTTCCTTGGCCATTCTAAGAGCAGTTGGACGGCCAACGGACAAGGAGTGTTGTTCTCGGCATTGAAGTCTATGATCGTTATTATGTTTATCAATAATGATAATACTACTCTGTACTAAGTTACAATCCAAACCACATGCACATAAGGCAACGCCACCATCTTATATGTTCGCTATGGACAGCTGTACACTTGCAAAGTTTTAGCATGCCCTAAATATTCTTCTGTAATAAACTTGTGGTTTGCCAAACAGCTCCATTCATTCAGCTGTTTTGGTAAGTCAGTTGCAGTGCAAGGGAAAACACACTTAAGGCCAGCAGCTGTGTGTGGCCATGGCCATGTTCTCGACCTACATTGATGAGTCTCTCCTCTTCTCTCTCTTAATCTCATCTTCTCTCTTATCCCTAGACTACTCATGATTCGCTAAACCTGAAACGACGCCAGTTTCGCCCTGTTTCGGTTTCACTATTTCTTATAGCACTGAATCACAATACGACTTAAGCGCTGCCATCCATAGGATCTCTCAACTCTAATACAAATTGCTGTGTGCGAGTGTGGTGTGTATGCATTGCCTGCGTGTGTGTGTTTGCGAATGTGTGTTCTGGCATCAAGTCAAATTGAGGTAAACATCGCGAGCGCTTCATTTCAGTAAACACCTAATATCCTGACCAGGGGACTGGCCTGTGAACCAGTGAATAGAGTAAACACACATTGTACTCGTTGTGTAAGCCAGCCAGAAAAACTAATTCTTCTTTCCTCTCCACTGTCGCTCTCACTTGTCTGGTCACTCATCGCCACACCCTCCCATCTGCTGTGCACTTCATTCTGTGATGGACAATCGCTCTTTCATACAGGGGTTATGGATGGGGGGGGGGGGGGGGGGGACTGCTCAAAGTAGCCCTTGGTGGCATAGAGTTGTATGGTTTTTTGTTAAACTCTGAAGTTCCATGGTTTTTGTTGACATATCCTTTAAAGTGAAACGATCTGAGTCAAAGTGGTAATCTCGTTACCGTCGATTGACCAAAGGATATAGACTGATAGGTAAACAAGAATTCAGAAATTTTATGAGACAAAGTTAGCAAATATATCGGTCAGGATGTTTGCTGAGGGTGCAACTACTGCATTATAATACTCTTGCGCATTCTACTAGTGTTCTTCCCAAAGTTTACATATCATCAATCTAGCACTTCTAGAGATCCTATGCTCATGGCTGCATGCTTCACATACATGTATGTCAGCCATCTAGTAAAGCTCTACCAGGTCTGTCTGGCCTGCGAGGCGCTTGTGGCCATTATGATTAGGCACACAAAGGAGGAAGGCTGAGAGCGGGCTTCAAGAGTGGTAACACTGATCATAGCCTGTGTGTGTTTTTTTCTATGTCAAAAATAAAATGTCACCTACATTTAACTAGGCAACGTTTAGCTTCTTTAGAACACAATTCTTCTATTTACAATGCTGGGCTACTGGGGAACTGCCTTGTTCGGGAGAACGACATATTTTTACCTTGTCAGCTCAGGGAGGTATTCGATCTCAGCAACCTTTGGTTACTGGCCATGCTCTAACGACTACGCCTCCTGCTGCCCAATGTTTCGTCTTATGCGAGTGTGTGTGTGCACGCTGTTGTGTATACGCTGCGGCGCTGTGCGTGTGTCGTGTGCGTGTGTGTGCCTGTGCTTGTGTCGAGACCAGGCACGAGGGATTATAGTATGCAGGCACAGTCAGGAACTCTCTCTAATTCAGGGGGTGATCAGGCCGTGTGGGGAAAACTAGCTTATTTTTACATCCTCTTGTGTCACGGCGAGAATAGACTTTTTGCTTACTCATTACTGTGCTCTCATATACAGCAAACACGGTATACACACATACACTCACTCTCTCAACAGATACCTAGTATGGCAGCTGTCATTGTCTCGCACAGAAAACATTATGCACACAAACAAATGCACACCACACACACACACCCTTTAGAATATAAAGAATGTATTGTTCATTGCAAAAATACATGATAGATGACCGCTCATACAGTGTATATACAAAGTATGTGGACACCCTTAAATTAGTGGATTTCGACTATTTCAGCACACCCTGTTTTTGCTAACAGGTGAATAAAATCGAGCACAGAGCCATGCATTCTCCATAGACAAACATTGGGCAGTAGAAATGGCCTACAAAGGAGCTCAGTGACTTTTAACATGGCACTGTCATAGGATGCCACTTTCCAACAAGTAGTCCGTCAAATGTCTGCCAATGCTAAAGTGCCCCGGTCAACTGTAAGTGCCTGTTATTGTGAGTGGAAACCTTTAGAAAGCAACAACCGGGCTCAGCCGCTGAATGGTAGGCCACAACAGCTCACGAATGGGACGCCCAGTGCTGAAGGCGTAGCGTGTAAAAATTGTCTGTCCTCGGCTTGCAACACTCACTACGGAGTACAGCGTCACACATAACTGTTTTGTCTGGAGCATCATGAAATGTGACGCGTTTTCAGGAAAACTAGGTGTATGTTCGCGGGTCATCTTTCACTTTCTTTTTAACCAAAATTTGTGTTTTTTGGGTCGAGAAATGCCTTCGGAACATATGAAACTTTCATGTGCATTAATAACAGACTTGTATGCCCATCTGTAAATACGAATAAAATTGTTCAATTTACGAGCCTAGTTTGGTTTAGCCAAAGAAAAAGACACAATCTTCCCGCTAGCCATGATTGGCTGAGAAATGAATGGGCTGGACATGCCGGAGAGATTAGTTTAAGATTGGTCTGCCATATAACACACTTCTTGTTATTTGAGCTGATCAGTATGGTGTAGGCATCCTGTCTAACCAGCTTTTTTTTTTTAAGTTTGTGCATAGTAGAATCTGCATAAGTGTTGCCTGCTCAACTCACTTTCTGGAGGACTCAGTTTTTGAAATAGTGAATTGAGCTAGGAGACGGAGAAAACAACTGTCTCTGGATTAATTTCAAACTAAGGGCAGCGTGCATTTTGTACAGGGCGAGGCGTCCATCCATGATGTATATAGGTAGATGTCTAGCTAGCTACTTGTCAGTATTAGACATTTCTAATTTTGACAGAAAGTTGTTTTCATTTCAAGTTAGTGTACTGTTAGCTAGCTTAGCTAATGTTAGAGCTGGCTGGCTCGCAAGCTAAATTCTGTATGATCTATTATTCGTATCTCAGAGCCATTTGCTTTGCTAGTTTTTATAGCTAATGTTAGCTAGCTAACATTGGAACTGGTTGGTTCGCCTACCTGCAGATTAATGCAGGGTAGTAACATCATCAATTGGGATTATGGTTATTGTTGACCTAGAAGGCTAGCTACATGTCCTTAACAAAAGACACACTATGAGTTCTAAGTAACCATTTAATTAGACTGTCACTGGACAACTGTTTGATCGACGTAGCCTTGGTAAATTTGGCTCTGGCTTATCTACTTCCGTTTCAGAAGCACTCTTACTGAGTTGCCAGAGTGCAGAATAATGCTGAATTTTCGAATGCTCAACACCGTTGAATATGGCCGTGTAGTAAACGTTGGCAAAAAGCGTAAATTGCTTGCCAGTAGCACGTTGCAGTACCACGCTCCTGGATAACATAAACAGCTTACCAGCTTCTGCAAGGGCGAGTAAAATGCGTCAGGTAGCTGTTCTTCTATTTGTATCTTTGGAATATTGTTGACTTGTTGTTAGGCAGAACGTCGGATCAACCTTAAAGAGATGGGTGGGGCCTAAAGTTTTAAGCGGGTGTAACGTGCTGAATGTTTGTAACAAAGAAGAGCTCTCCAGTATGTACCAAACATTCAAAGGCCTTTCCCTCAAAAAGTGAGGTTAATAAAATGTATCAACTTTCGAAGAGCAGATTACTTTCCATTGTTCTAACAACATGCAGTGTTGTGTCATGTTTTGTCTTTGGAATCATCAATGTCTTTGTCCCTGTGCTTCCCTTCTGCTGTCTTATTAGGCTTCTTTCCCTCTTTGCATATCCCCCTCTCGTGAGACGGCTTCTCTCTCTGCGCTGCCGCTTCCTCTTTTTCCTCTTCGTCTCTCTCCTTTCTATCCGTTCCGTTCCGTGGCTCCAGCGTTTTCTCATCTCCTAACGACTATTTAACTCTTTCACACTGGTCCTATTTTGCCCTCTGATTAGAGTCCCTATTTCTCGGCTCTGTTTTCCCGCTTCTCGTCCTTGTCCGGATTCTTGTTTGCATGTTTTTGCTGTTTTCTGTGTCTTGTCCGCCCTGTTCGTGTTTTTGCCTTTTCTTCAGATGCTGCGTGTTGAGCAGGTGTCTATGTCGGCTACGGCTGTGCTTCCTAAAGCGACCTGCAGTCTGTGGTGCGGTCTCCCGTCGTTCCTTCTCTATTGACGAGAGGTTTCAGTTTCCTGTTTTGGATTTACCATCGATAAATATCCGGAGAATCATTATTTGTTTAATAGCTTGGAATAAAGACTCTGTTTCTAATTACGCGGCTGTTTGGGTCCTCATCACCAGCATAACAGAAGATCGACGGCAAGAATGGACCAGCGATACGGATTCTCGCAACACTGGTCGAGATCCAGGGAGCAATGCTTGGCAGACCGAGCAGGAATTGTCTGGCTGCTCGTTCATGCCGTTGAGACCGCTGTCGCTCAGGTCTCCGATCTCTGCAGGACAGTTTCAGAGTCTTTCGTCTCGTGCCACCAGCTACTTCTGGTTCTTACGAGTCTGCCGGACATCCTAGGGTTATAACAGATGTTACTCGGGCAGCCCCACTGAGTGTCGCTCCTTTCTCACACAGTTGGAATTTGTGGTTCCTTGTCTTCGCAGCCAACCCATACTCGAGAGAGAGCTCGGATCGCTTATTACGTGCATAATCACTCCTTTATTGGTCGGGGCTCGGGAGTGGGGAGCAGCTATCTGGGAGGCAAGGGCTGAGTGTTCTATAGTTTTTATCAGAATTTAAAGAGGAGATGATAGGGTTTTTTGATCGTGTCAGTTTTTGGGAAGGATGGCCTTCCAGGGGCCGCTGGTTCCCTTGTAGGTTGATCGATCCATAACGGATTACTTAATAATGAGTTGCACTCTTGCTGGCATCCAGTGACTTGGAACGAGGGCTCGGCGTTGCTCGCTGTGTTTTCTGGAGGGACCCCACCTGAGGTTAAGGATGAGATTGCTCTCCCGGGAGGTTCCTTCCAGCTGGGAACTCTTTGATGCACTCAGCCATCCGCATAGAACGACGGGTAATCTTGTCACCGAGCTGTGGGAAGAGAGGCGCGTTAACTGGTGTTTCCCTTCTCCGCATCTCGCCATCGTCCTCCACGTGCCTCAGAGATGAACCCATGCAAGTCTGGGA